>NC_086450.1:104489530-104792808 GCF_028390025.1 Pseudophryne corroboree | reverse complement strand
ACTGTTAGCACTATCAGGTGGAAAATGACAAATACTACAAACACCAGTTGAACTTGGGATTTGAACCTGTGACCCTGCAATCACCATCTGCACTGTAGGCGGGTTGCTTAACCACTGGGCTATGGAGCCTCCCAAAGATTATGCTAAGCAGAGAGACTTTTCTCAAAGTATATTCTGTGTATTTAGTATTGATGTTGAACTTTATCAAAATCAATTACAATAATAATAATAAACACAGTGCAACATGCAACTAAGTATACAACCATCATCCACATGCCCATTTACTCTAAGCCATATGGAAGCATTTCTAAGGTACTCACTGGGTATCCACATGGCCATTTATGTATTGAGACTGTTAGCACTATCAGGTGGAAAATGACAAATACTACAAACACCAGTTGAACCTGGGATTCGAACCTGTGACCCTGCAATCACCATCTGCACTGTAGGCGGGTTGCTTAACCACTGGGCTATGGAGCCTCCCAAAGATTATGCTAAGCAGAGAGACTTTTCTCAAAGTATATTCTGTGTATTTAGTATTGATGTAGAACTTTAACAAAATCAATTAAAATAATAATAATAAACACAGTGCAACATCCAACCATCATCCACACGCACATTTACTCTAAGCCATATGGAAGCATTTCTAAGGTACTCACTGGGTAACCACATGGCCATTTATGTATTAAGACTGTTAGCACTATCAGGTGGAAAATGACAAATACTACAAACACCAGTTGAACCTGGGATTCGAACCTGTGACCCTGCAATCACCATCTGCACTGTAGGTGGGTTGCTTAACCACTGGGCTATGGAGCCTCCCAAAGATTATGCTAAGCAGAGAGACTTTTCTCAAAGTATATTCTGTGTATTTAGTATTGATGTAGAACTTTAACAAAATCAATTAAAATAATAATAATAAACAGTGCAACATCCAACCATCATCCACACGCACATTTACTCTAAGCCATATGGAAGCATTTCTAAGGTACTCACTGGGTAAACACATGGCCATTTATGTATTGAGACTGTTAGCACTATCAGGTGGAAAATGACAAATACTACAAACACCAGTTGAACCTGGGATTTGAACCTGTGACCCTGCAATCACCATCTGCACTGTAGGCTGGTTGCTTAACCACTGGGCTATGGAGCCTCCCAAAGATTATGCTAAGCAGAGAGACTTTTCTCAAAGTATATTCTGTGTATTTAGTATTGATGTTGAACTTTATTAAAATCAATTACAATAATAATAATAAACACAGTGCAACATGCAACTAAGTATACAACCATCATCCACATGCCCATTTACTCTAAGCCATATGGAAGCATTTCTAAGGCACTCACTGGGTATCCACATGGCCATTTATGTATTGAGACTGTTAGCACTATCAGGTGGAAAATGACAAATACTACAAACACCAGTTGAACCTGGGATTCGAACCTGTGACCCTGCAATCACCATCTGCACTGTAGGCAGGTTGCTTAACCACTGGGCTATGGAGCCTCCCAAAGATTATGCTAAGCAGAGAGACTTTTCTCAAAGTATATTCTGTGTATTTAGTATTGATGTTGAACTTTAACAAAATCAATTAAAATAATAATAATAAACACAGTGCAACATCCAACCATCATCCACACGCACATTTACTCTAAGCCATATGGAAGCATTTCTAAGGTTCTCACTGGGTAACCACATGGCCATTTATGTATTGAGACTGTTAGCACTATCAGGTGGAAAATGACAAATACTACAAACATCAGTTGAACCTGGGATTCGAACCTGTGACCCTGCAATCACCACCTGCACTGTAGGCGGGTTGCTTAACCACTGGGCTATGGAGCCTCCCAAAGATTGTGCTAAGCAGAGAGACTTTTCTCAAAGTATATTCTGTGTATTTAGTATTGATGTAGAACTTTAACAAAATCAATTAAAATAATAATAATAAACACAGTGCAACATCCAACCATCATCCACACGCACATTTACTCTAAGCCATATGGAAGCATTTCTAAGGTACTCACTGGGTAACCACATGGCCATTTATGTATTGAGACTGTTAGCACTATCAGGTGGAAAATGACAAATACTACAAACACCAGTTGATCCTGGGATTTGAACCTGTGACCCTGCAATCACCATCTGCACTGTAGGTGGGTTGCTTAACCACTGGGCTATGGAGCCTCCCATAGATTATGCTAAGCAAAGAGACTTTTCTCAAAGTATATTCTGTGTATTTAGTATTGATGTAGAACTTTAACAAAATCAATTAAAATAATAATAATAAACACAGTGCAACATCCAACCATCATCCACACGCACATTTACTCTAAGCCATATGGAAGCATTTCTAAGGTACTCACTGGGTAACCACATGGCCATTTATGTATTGAGACTGTTAGCACTATCAGGTGGAAAATGACAAATACTACAAACACCAGTTGAACCTGGGATTTGAACCTGTGACCCTGCAATCACCACCTGCACTGTAGGCGGGTTGCTTAACCACTGGGCTATGGAGTCTCCCAAAGATTATTCTAAGCAGAGAGACTTTTCTCAAAGTATATTCTGTGTATTTAGTATTGAGGTAGAACTTTAACAAAATCAATTAAAATAATAATAATAAACACAGTGCAACATCCAACCATCATCCACACGCACATTTACTCTAAGCCATATGGAGGCATTTCTAAGGTACTCACTGGGTAACCACATGGCCATTTATGTATTGAGACTGTTAGCACTATCAGGTGGAAAATGACAAATACTACAAACACCAGTTGAACCTGGGATTTGAACCTGTGACCCTGCAATCACCATCTGCACCGTAGGCGTGTTGCCTAACCACTGGGCTATGGAGGCTCCCAAAAATTATGCTAAGCAGAGAGACTTTTCTCAAAGTATATTCTGTGTATTTAGTATTGATGTAGAACTTTAACAAAATCAATTAAAATAATAATAATAAACACAGTGCAACATCCAACCATCATCCACACGCACATTTACTCTAAGCCATATGGAAGCATTTCTAAGGTACTCACTGGGTAACCACATGGCCATTTATGTATTGAGACTGTTAGCACTATCAGGTGGAAAATGACAAATACTACAAACACCAGTTGAACCTGGGATTTGAACCTGTGACCCTGCAATCACCACCTGCACTGTAGGCGGGTTGCTTAACCACTGGGCTATGGAGTCTCCCAAAGATTATTCTAAGCAGAGAGACTTTTCTCAAAGTATATTCTGTGTATTTAGTATTGATGTAGAACTTTAACAAAATCAATTAAAATAATAATAATAAACACAGTGCAACATCCAACCATCATCCACACGCACATTTACTCTAAGCCATATGGAAGCATTTCTAAGGTACTCACTGGGTAACCACATGGCCATTTATGTATTGAGACTGTTAGCACTATCAGGTGGAAAATGACAAATACTACAAACACCAGTTGAACCTGGGATTTGAACCTGTGACCCTGCAATCACCACCTGCACTGTAGGCGGGTTGCTTAACCACTGGGCTATGGAGTCTCCCAAAGATTATTCTAAGCAGAGAGACTTTTCTCAAAGTATATTCTGTGTATTTAGTATTGATGTAGAACTTTAACAAAATCAATTAAAATAATAATAATAAACACAGTGCAACATCCAACCATCATCCACACGCACATTTACTCTAAGCCATATGGAAGCATTTCTAAGGTACTCACTGGGTAACCACATGGCCATTTATGTATTGAGACTGTTAGCACTATCAGGTGGAAAATGACAAATACTACAAACACCAGTTGAACCTGGGATTTGAACCTGCACTGTAGGCGGGTTGCTTAACCACTGGGCTATGGAGCCTCCCAAAGATTATGCTAAGCAGAGAGACTTTTCTCAAAGTATATTCTGTGTATTTAGTATTGATGTAGAACTTTAACAAAATCAATTAAAATAATAATAATAAACACAGTGCAACATCCAACCATCATCCACACGCACATTTACTCTAAGCCATATGGAAGCATTTCTAAGGTACTCACTGGGTAACCACATGGCCATTTATGTATTGAGACTGTTAGCACTATCAGGTGGAAAATGACAAATACTACAAACACCAGTTGAACCTGGGATTCGAACCTGTGACCCTGCAATCACCATCTGCACTGTAGGTGGGTTGCTTAACCACTGGGCTATGGAGCCTCCCAAAGATTATTCTAAGCAGAGAGACTTTTCTCAAAGTATATTCTGTGTATTTAGTATTGATGTTGAACTTTATCAAAATCAATTACAATAATAATAATAAACACAGTGCAACATGCAACTAAGTATACAACCATCATCCACATGCCCATTTACTCTAAGCCATATGGAAGCATTTCTAAGGTACTCACTGGGTATCCACATGGCCATTTATGTATTGAGACTGTTAGCACTATCAGGTGGAAAATGACAAATACTACAAACACCAGTTGAACCTGCGATTTGAACCTGTGACCCTGCAATCACCATCTGCACTGTAGGTGGGTTGCCTAACCACTGGGATATGGAACCTCCCAAAGATTATGCTAAGCAGAGAGACTTTTCTCAAAGTATATTCTGTGTATTTAGTATTGAGGTAGAACTTTAACAAAATCAATTAAAATAATAATAATAAACACAGTGCAACATCCAACCATCATCCACACGCACATTTACTCTAAGCCATATGGAGGCATTTCTAAGGTACTCACTGGGTAACCACATGGCCATTTATGTATTGAGACTGTTAGCACTATCAGGTGGAAAATGACAAATACTACAAACACCAGTTGAACCTGGGATTTGAACCTGTGACCCTGCAATCACCATCTGCACCGTAGGCGTGTTGCCTAACCACTGGGCTATGGAGGCTCCCAAAAATTATGCTAAGCAGAGAGACTTTTCTCAAAGTATATTCTGTGTATTTAGTATTGATGTAGAACTTTAACAAAATCAATTAAAATAATAATAATAAACACAGTGCAACATCCAACCATCATCCACACGCACATTTACTCTAAGCCATATGGAAGCATTTCTAAGGTACTCACTGGGTAACCACATGGCCATTTATGTATTGAGACTGTTAGCACTATCAGGTGGAAAATGACAAATACTACAAACACCAGTTGAACCTGGGATTTGAACCTGTGACCCTGCAATCACCACCTGCACTGTAGGCGGGTTGCTTAACCACTGGGCTATGGAGTCTCCCAAAGATTATTCTAAGCAGAGAGACTTTTCTCAAAGTATATTCTGTGTATTTAGTATTGATGTAGAACTTTAACAAAATCAATTAAAATAATAATAATAAACACAGTGCAACATCCAACCATCATCCACACGCACATTTACTCTAAGCCATATGGAAGCATTTCTAAGGTACTCACTGGGTAACCACATGGCCATTTATGTATTGAGACTGTTAGCACTATCAGGTGGAAAATGACAAATACTACAAACACCAGTTGAACCTGGGATTTGAACCTGCACTGTAGGCGGGTTGCTTAACCACTGGGCTATGGAGCCTCCCAAAGATTATGCTAAGCAGAGAGACTTTTCTCAAAGTATATTCTGTGTATTTAGTATTGATGTAGAACTTTAACAAAATCAATTAAAATAATAATAATAAACACAGTGCAACATCCAACCATCATCCACACGCACATTTACTCTAAGCCATATGGAAGCATTTCTAAGGTACTCACTGGGTAACCACATGGCCATTTATGTATTGAGACTGTTAGCACTATCAGGTGGAAAATGACAAATACTACAAACACCAGTTGAACCTGGGATTCGAACCTGTGACCCTGCAATCACCATCTGCACTGTAGGTGGGTTGCTTAACCACTGGGCTATGGAGCCTCCCAAAGATTATTCTAAGCAGAGAGACTTTTCTCAAAGTATATTCTGTGTATTTAGTATTGATGTTGAACTTTATCAAAATCAATTACAATAATAATAATAAACACAGTGCAACATGCAACTAAGTATACAACCATCATCCACATGCCCATTTACTCTAAGCCATATGGAAGCATTTCTAAGGTACTCACTGGGTATCCACATGGCCATTTATGTATTGAGACTGTTAGCACTATCAGGTGGAAAATGACAAATACTACAAACACCAGTTGAACCTGCGATTTGAACCTGTGACCCTGCAATCACCATCTGCACTGTAGGTGGGTTGCCTAACCACTGGGATATGGAACCTCCCAAAGATTATGCTAAGCAGAGAGACTTTTCTCAAAGTATATTCTGTGTATTTAGTATTGAGGTAGAACTTTAACAAAATCAATTAAAATAATAATAATAAACACAGTGCAACATCCAACCATCATCCACACGCACATTTACTCTAAGCCATATGGAGGCATTTCTAAGGTACTCACTGGGTAACCACATGGCCATTTATGTATTGAGACTGTTAGCACTATCAGGTGGAAAATGACAAATACTACAAACACCAGTTGAACCTGGGATTTGAACCTGTGACCCTGCAATCACCATCTGCACCGTAGGCGTGTTGCCTAACCACTGGGCTATGGAGGCTCCCAAAAATTATGCTAAGCAGAGAGACTTTTCTCAAAGTATATTCTGTGTATTTAGTATTGATGTAGAACTTTAACAAAATCAATTAAAATAATAATAATAAACACAGTGCAACATCCAACCATCATCCACACGCACATTTACTCTAAGCCATATGGAAGCATTTCTAAGGTACTCACTGGGTAACCACATGGCCATTTATGTATTGAGACTGTTAGCACTATCAGGTGGAAAATGACAAATACTACAAACACCAGTTGAACCTGGGATTTGAACCTGCACTGTAGGCGGGTTGCTTAACCACTGGGCTATGGAGCCTCCCAAAGATTATGCTAAGCAGAGAGACTTTTCTCAAAGTATATTCTGTGTATTTAGTATTGATGTAGAACTTTAACAAAATCAATTAAAATAATAATAATAAACACAGTGCAACATCCAACCATCATCCATACGCACATTTACTCTAAGCCATATGGAAGCATTTCTAAGGTACTCACTGGGTAACCACATGGCCATTTATGTATTGAGACTGTTAGCACTATCAGGTGGAAAATGACAAATACTACAAACACCAGTTGAACCTGGGATTCGAACCTGTGACCCTGCAATCACCATCTGCACTGTAGGCGGGTTGCTTAACCACTGGGCTATGGAGCCTCCCAAAGATTATGCTAAGCAGAGAGACTTTTCTCAAAGTATATTCTGTGTATTTAGTATTGATGTTGAACTTTATCAAAATCAATTACAATAATAATAATAAACACAGTGCAACATGCAACTAAGTATACAACCATCATCCACATGCCCATTTACTCTAAGCCATATGGAAGCATTTCTAAGGTACTCACTGGGTATCCACATGGCCATTTATGTATTGAGACTGTTAGCACTATCAGGTGGAAAATGACAAATACTACAAACACCAGTTGAACCTGGGATTTGAACCTGTGACCCTGCAATCACCATCTGCACTGTAGGTGGGTTGCCTAATCACTGGGCTATGGAGCCTCCCAAAGATTATGCTAAGCAGAGAGACTTTTCTCAAAGTATATTCTGTGTATTTAGTATTGATGTAGAACTTTAACAAAATCAATTAAAATAATAATAATAAACACAGTGCAACATCCAACCATCATCCACACGCACATTTACTCTAAGCCATATGGAGGCATTTCTAAGGTACTCACTGGGTAACCACATGGCCATTTATGTATTGAGACTGTTAGCACTATCAGGTGGAAAATGACAAATACTACAAACACCAGTTGAACCTGGGATTCGAACCTGTGACCCTGCAATCACCACCTGCAATGTAGGCGGGTTGCTTAACCACTGGGCTATGGAGCCTCCCAAAGATTATGCTAAGCAGAGAGACTTTTCTCAAAGTATATTCTGTGTACTTAGTATTGATGTAGAACTTTAACAAAATCAATTAAAATAATAATAATAAACACAGTGCAACATCCAACCATCATCCACACGCACATTTACTCTAAGCCATATGGAAGCATTTCTAAGGTACTCACTGGGTAACCACATGGCCATTTATGTATTGAGACTGTTAGCACTATCAGGTGGAAAATGACAAATACTACAAACACCAGTTGAACCTGGGATTTGAACCTGTGACCCTGCAATCACCAGCTGCACTGTAGGCGGGTTGCTTAACCACTGGGCTATGGAGCCTCCCAAAGATTATGCTAAGCAGAGAGACTTTTCTCAAAGTATATTCTGTGTATTTAGTATTGATGTTGAACTTTATCAAAATCAATTACAATAATAATAATAAACACAGTGCAACATGCAACTAAGTATACAACCATCATCCACATGCCCATTTACTCTAAGCCATATGGAAGCATTTCTAAGGTACTCACTGGGTATCCACATGGCCATTTATGTATTGAGACTGTTAGCACTATCAGGTGGAAAATGACAAATACTACAAACACCAGTTGAACCTGGGATTTGAACCTGTGACCCTGCAATCACCATCTGCACTGTAGGCGTGTTGCCTAACCACTGGGCTATGGAGGCTCCCAAAAATTATGCTAAGCAGAGAGACTTTTCACAAAGTATATTCTGTGTATTTAGTATTGATGTAGAACTTTAACAAAATCAATTAAAATAATAATAATAAACACAGTGCAACATCCAACCATCATCCACACGCACATTTACTCTAAGCCATATGGAAGCATTTCTAAGGTACTCACTGGGTAACCACATGGCCATTTATGTATTGAGACTGTTAGCACTATCAGGTGGAAAATGACAAATACTACAAACACCAGTTGAACCTGGGATTCGAACCTGCACTGTAGGCGGGTTGCTTAACCACTGGGCTATGGAGCCTCCCAAAGATTATGCTAAGCAGAGAGACTTTTCTCAAAGTCTATTCTGTGTATTTAGTATTGATGTAGAACTTTAACAAAATCAATTAAAATAATAATAATAAACACAGTGCAACATCCAACCATCATCCACACGCACATTTACTCTAAGCCATATGGAAGCATTTCTAAGGTACTCACTGGGTAACCACATGGCCATTTATGTATTGAGACTGTTAGCACTATCAGGTGGAAAATGACAAATACTACAAACACCAGTTGAACCTGGGATTCGAACCTGTGACCCTGCAATCACCATCTGCACTGTAGGCGGGTTGCTTAACCACTGGGCTATGGAGCCTCCCAAAGATTATGCTAAGCAGAGAGACTTTTCTCAAAGTCTATTCTGTGTATTTAGTATTGATGTAGAACTTTAACAAAATCAATTAAAATAATAATAATAAACACAGTGCAACATCCAACCATCATCCACACGCACATTTACTCTAAGCCATATGGAAGCATTTCTAAGGTACTCACTGGGTAACCACATGGCCATTTATGTATTGAGACTGTTAGCACTATCAGGTGGAAAATGACAAATACTACAAACACCAGTTGAACCTGGGATTCGAACCTGTGACCCTGCAATCACCATCTGCACTGTAGGCGGGTTGCCTAACCACTGGGCTATGGAGCCTCCCAAAGATTATGCTAAGCAGAGAGACTTTTCTCAAAGTATATTCTGTGTATTTAGTATTGATGTTGAACTTTATCAAAATCAATTACAATAATAATAATAAACACAGTGCAACATGCAACTAAGTATACAACCATCATCCACATGCCCATTTACTCTAAGCCATATGGAAGCATTTCTAAGGTACTCACTGGGTAACCACATGGCCATTTATGTATTGAGACTGTTAGCACTATCAGGTGGAAAATGACAAATACCAGTTGAACCTGGGATCCTGCAATCGACCATCTGCACTGTAGGCGGGTTGCCTAACCACTGGGCTATGGAGCCTCCCAAAGATTATGCTAAGCAGAGAGACTTTTCTCAAAGTATATTCTGTGTATTTAGTATTGATGTTGAACTTTATCAAAATCAATTACAGTAATAATAATAAACACAGTGCAACATGCAACTAAGTATACAACCATCATCCACATGCCCATTTACTCTAAGCCATATGGAAGCATTTCTAAGGTACTCACTGGGTAACCACATGGCCATTTATGTATTGAGACTGTTAGCACTATCAGGTGGAAAATGACAAATACTACAAACACCAGTTGAACCTGGGATTTGAACCTGTGACCCTGCAATCACCATCTGCACTGTAGGCGGGTTGCTTAACCACTGGGCTATGGAGCCTCCCAAAGATTATGCTAAGCAGAGAGACTTTTCTCAAAGTCTATTCTGTGTATTTAGTATTGATGTAGAACTTTAACAAAATCAATTAAAATAATAATAATAAACACAGTGCAACATCCAACCATCATCCACACGCACATTTACTCTAAGCCATATGGAAGCATTTCTAAGGTACTCACTGGGTAACCACATGGCCATTTATGTATTGAGACTGTTAGCACTATCAGGTGGAAAATGACAAATACTACAAACACCAGTTGAACCTGGGATTCGAACCTGTGACCCTGCAATCACCATCTGCACTGTAGGCGGGTTGCCTAACCACTGGGCTATGGAGCCTCCCAAAGATTATGCTAAGCAGAGAGACTTTTCTCAAAGTATATTCTGTGTATTTAGTATTGATGTTGAACTTTATCAAAATCAATTACAATAATAATAATAAACACAGTGCAACATGCAACTAAGTATACAACCATCATCCACATGCCCATTTACTCTAAGCCATATGGAAGCATTTCTAAGGTACTCACTGGGTAACCACATGGCCATTTATGTATTGAGACTGTTAGCACTATCAGGTGGAAAATGACAAATACTACAAACACCAGTTGAACCTGGGATCCTGCAATCGACCATCTGCACTGTAGGCGGGTTGCCTAACCACTGGGCTATGGAGCCACCCAAAGATTATGCTAAGCAGAGAGACTTTTCTCAAAGTATATTCTGTGTATTTAGTATTGATGTTGAACTTTATCAAAATCAATTACAGTAATAATAATAAACACAGTGCAACATGCAACTAAGTATACAACCATCATCCACATGCCCATTTACTCTAAGCCATATGGAAGCATTTCTAAGGTACTCACTGGGTAACCACATGGCCATTTATGTATTGAGACTGTTAGCACTATCAGGTGGAAAATGACAAATACTACAAACACCAGTTGAACCTGGGATTCGAACCTGTGACCCTGCAATCACCATCTGCACTGTAGGTGGGTTGCTTAACCACTGGGCTATGGAGCCTCCCAAAGATTATGCTAAGCAGAGAGACTTTTCTCAAAGTATATTCTGTGTATTTAGTATTGATGTTGAACTTTATCAAAATCAATTACAATAATAATAATAAACACAGTGCAACATGCAACTAAGTATACAACCATCATCCACATGCCCATTTACTCTAAGCCATATGGAAGCATTTCTAAGGTACTCACTGGGTATCCACATGGCCATTTATGTATTGAGACTGTTAGCACTATCAGGTGGAAAATGACAAATACTACAAACACCAGTTGAACCTGCGATTTGAACCTGTGACCCTGCAATCACCATCTGCACTGTAGGTGGGTTGCCTAACCACTGGGATATGGAACCTCCCAAAGATTATGCTAAGCAGAGAGACTTTTCTCAAAGTATATTCTGTGTATTTAGTATTGAGGTAGAACTTTAACAAAATCAATTAAAATAATAATAATAAACACAGTGCAACATCCAACCATCATCCACACGCACATTTACTCTAAGCCATATGGAGGCATTTCTAAGGTACTCACTGGGTAACCACATGGCCATTTATGTATTGAGACTGTTAGCACTATCAAGTGGAAAATGACAAATACTACAAACACCAGTTGAACCTGGGATTTGAACCTGTGACCCTGCAATCACCATCTGCACTGTAGGCGTGTTGCCTAACCACTGGGCTATGGAGGCTCCCAAAAATTATGCTAAGCAGAGAGACTTTTCTCAAAGTATATTCTGTGTATTTAGTATTGATGTAGAACTTTAACAAAATCAATTAAAATAATAATAATAAACACAGTGCAACATCCAACCATCATCCACACGCACATTTACTCTAAGCCATATGGAAGCATTTCTAAGGTACTCACTGGGTAACCACATGGCCATTTATGTATTGAGACTGTAAGCACTATCAGGTGGAAAATGACAAATACTACAAACACCAGTTGAACCTGGGATTTGAACCTGCACTGTAGGCGGGTTGCTTAACCACTGGGCTATGGAGCCTCCCAAAGATTATGCTAAGCAGAGAGACTTTTCTCAAAGTCTATTCTGTGTATTTAGTATTGATGTAGAACTTTAACAAAATCAATTAAAATAATAATAATAAACACAGTGCAACATCCAACCATCATCCACACGCACATTTACTCTAAGCCATATGGAAGCATTTCTAAGGTACTCACTGGGTAACCACATGGCCATTTATGTATTGAGACTGTTAGCACTATCAGGTGGAAAATGACAAATACTACAAACACCAGTTGAACCTGGGATTCGAACCTGTGACCCTGCAATCACCATCTGCACTGTAGGCGGGTTGCCTAACCACTGGGCTATGGAGCCTCCCAAAGATTATGCTAAGCAGAGAGACTTTTCTCAAAGTATATTCTGTGTATTTAGTATTGATGTTGAACTTTATCAAAATCAATTACAATAATAATAATAAACACAGTGCAACATGCAACTAAGTATACAACCATCATCCACATGCCCATTTACTCTAAGCCATATGGAAGCATTTCTAAGGTACTCACTGGGTAACCACATGGCCATTTATGTATTGAGACTGTTAGCACTATCAGGTGGAAAATGACAAATACTACAAACACCAGTTGAACCTGGGATTTGAACCTGTGACCCTGCAATCACCATCTGCACTGTAGGTGGGTTGCTTAACCACTGGGCTATGGAGCCTCCCAAAGATTATGCTAAGCAGAGAGACTTTTCTCAAAGTATATTCTGTGTATTTAGTATTGATGTTGAACTTTATCAAAATCAATTACAATAATAATAATAAACACAGTGCAACATGCAACTAAGTATACAACCATCATCCACATGCCCATTTACTCTAAGCCATATGGAAGCATTTCTAAGGTACTCACTGGGTATCCACATGGCCATTTATGTATTGAGACTGTTAGCACTATCAGGTGGAAAATGACAAATACTACAAACACCAGTTGAACCTGCGATTTGAACATGTGACCCTGCAATCACCATCTGCACTGTAGGCGTGTTGCCTAACCACTGGGCTATGGAGGCTCCCAAAAATTATGCTAAGCAGAGAGACTTTTCTCAAAGTATATTCTGTGTATTTAGTATTGATGTAGAACTTTAACAAAATCAATTAAAATAATAATAATAAACACAGTGCAACATCCAACCATCATCCACACGCACATTTACTCTAAGCCATATGGAGGCATTTCTAAGGTACTCACTGGGTAACCACATGGCCATTTATGTATTGAGACTGTTAGCACTATCAGGTGGAAAATGACAAATACTACAAACACCAGTTGAACCTGGGATTTGAACCTGTGACCCTGCAATCACCATCTGCATTGTAGGCGTGCTGCCTAACCACTGGGCTATGGAGGCTCCCAAAAATTATGCTAAGCAGAGAGACTTTTCTCAAAGTATATTCTGTGTATTTAGTATTGATGTAGAACTTTAACAAAATCAATTAAAATAATAATAATAAACACAGTGCAACATCCAACCATCATCCACACGCACATTTACTCTAAGCCATATGGAAGCATTTCTAAGGTACTCACTGGGTAACCACATGGCCATTTATGTATTGAGACTGTTAGCACTATCAGGTGGAAAATGACAAATACTACAAACACCAGTTGAACCTGGGATTTGAACCTGCACTGTAGGCGGGTTGCTTAACCACTGGGCTATGGAGCCTCCCAAAGATTATGCTAAGCAGAGAGACTTTTCTCAAAGTCTATTCTGTGTATTTAGTATTGATGTAGAACTTTAACAAAATCAATTAAAATAATAATAATAAACACAGTGCAACATCCAACCATCATCCACACGCACATTTACTCTAAGCCATATGGAAGCATTTCTAAGGTACTCACTGGGTAACCACATGGCCATTTATGTATTGAGACTGTTAGCACTATCAGGTGGAAAATGACAAATACTACAAACACCAGTTGAACCTGGGATTCGAACCTGTGACCCTGCAATCACCATCTGCACTGTAGGCGGGTTGCCTAACCACTGGGCTATGGAGCCTCCCAAAGATTATGCTAAGCAGAGAGACTTTTCTCAAAGTATATTCTGTGTATTTAGTATTGATGTTGAACTTTATCAAAATCAATTACAATAATAATAATAATAAACACAGTGCAACATGCAACTAAGTATACAACCATCATCCACATGCCCATTTACTCTAAGCCATATGGAAGCATTTCTAAGGTACTCACTGGGTAACCACATGGCCATTTATGTATTGAGACTGTTAGCACTATCAGGTGGAAAATGACAAATACTACAAACACCAGTTGAACCTGGGATCCTGCAATCGACCATCTGCACTGTAGGAGGGTTGCCTAACCACTGGGCTATGGAGCCACCCAAAGATTATGCTAAGCAAAGAGACTTTTCTCAAAGTATATTCTGTGTATTTAGTATTGATGTTGAACTTTATCAAAATCAATTACAGTAATAATAATAAACACAGTGCAACATGCAACTAAGTATACAACCATCATCCACATGCCCATTTACTCTAAGCCATATGGAAGCATTTCTAAGGTACTCACTGGGTAACCACATGGCCATTTATGTATTGAGACTGTTAGCACTATCAGGTGGAAAATGACAAATACTACAAACACCAGTTGAACCTGGGATTTGAACCTGTGACCCTGCAATCACCATCTGCACTGTAGGTGGGTTGCTTAACCACTGGGCTATGGAGCCTCCCAAAGATTATGCTAAGCAGAGAGACTTTTCTCAAAGTCTATTCTGTGTATTTAGTATTGATGTAGAACTTTAACAAAATCAATTAAAATAATAATAATAAACACAGTGCAACATCCAACCATCATCCACACGCACATTTACTCTAAGCCATATGGAAGCATTTCTAAGGTACTCACTGGGTAACCACATGGCCATTTATGTATTGAGACTGTTAGCACTATCAGGTGGAAAATGACAAATACTACAAACACCAGTTGAACCTGGGATTCGAACCTGTGACCCTGCAATCACCATCTGCACTGAAGGCGGGTTGCCTAACCACTGGGCTATGGAGCCTCCCAAAGATTATGCTAAGCAGAGAGACTTTTCTCAAAGTATATTCTGTGTATTTAGTATTGATGTTGAACTTTATCAAAATCAATTACAATAATAATAATAAACACAGTGCAACATGCAACTAAGTATACAACCATCATCCACATGCCCATTTACTCTAAGCCATATGGAAGCATTTCTAAGGTACTCACTGGGTAACCACATGGCCATTTATGTATTGAGACTGTTAGCACTATCAGGTGGAAAATGACAAATACTACAAACACCAGTTGAACCTGGGATCCTGCAATCGACCATCTGCACTGTAGGCGGGTTGCCTAACCACTGGGCTATGGAGCCACCCAAAGATTATGCTAAGCAGAGAGACTTTTCTCAAAGTATATTCTGTGTATTTAGTATTGATGTTGAACTTTATCAAAATCAATTACAGTAATAATAATAAACACAGTGCAACATGCAACTAAGTATACAACCATCATCCACATGCCCATTTACTCTAAGCCATATGGAAGCATTTCTAAGGTACTCACTGGGTAACCACATGGCCATTTATGTATTGAGACTGTTAGCACTATCAGGTGGAAAATGACAAATACTACAAACACCAGTTGAACCTGGGATTTGAACCTGTGACCCTGCAATCACCATCTGCACTGTAGGTGGGTTGCTTAACCACTGGGCTATGGAGCCTCCCAAAGATTATGCTAAGCAGAGAGACTTTTCTCAAAGTATATTCTGTGTATTTAGTATTGATGTTGAACTTTATCAAAATCAATTACAATAATAATAATAAACACAGTGCAACATGCAACTAAGTATACAACCATCATCCACATGCCCATTTACTCTAAGCCATATGGAAGCATTTCTAAGGTACTCACTGGGTATCCACATGGCCATTTATGTATTGAGACTGTTAGCACTATCAGGTGGAAAATGACAAATACTACAAACACCAGTTGAACCTGCGATTTGAACATGTGACCCTGCAATCACCATCTGCACTGTAGGCGTGTTGCCTAACCACTGGGCTATGGAGGCTCCCAAAAATTATGCTAAGCAGAGAGACTTTTCTCAAAGTATATTCTGTGTATTTAGTATTGATGTAGAACTTTAACAAAATCAATTAAAATAATAATAATAAACACAGTGCAACATCCAACCATCATCCACACGCACATTTACTCTAAGCCATATGGAGGCATTTCTAAGGTACTCACTGGGTAACCACATGGCCATTTATGTATTGAGACTGTTAGCACTATCAGGTGGAAAATGACAAATACTACAAACACCAGTTGAACCTGGGATTTGAACCTGTGACGCTGCAATCACCATCTGCATTGTAGGCGTGTTGCCTAACCACTGGGCTATGGAGGCTCCCAAAAATTATGCTAAGCAGAGAGACTTTTCTCAAAGTATATTCTGTGTATTTAGTATTGATGTAGAACTTTAACAAAATCAATTAAAATAATAATAATAAACACAGTGCAACATCCAACCATCATCCACACGCACATTTACTCTAAGCCATATGGAAGCATTTCTAAGGTACTCACTGGGTAACCACATGGCCATTTATGTATTGAGACTGTTAGCACTATCAGGTGGAAAATGACAAATACTACAAACACCAGTTGAACCTGGGATTTGAACCTGCACTGTAGGCGGGTTGCTTAACCACTGGGCTATGGAGCCTCCCAAAGATTATGCTAAGCAGAGAGACTTTTCTCAAAGTCTATTCTGTGTATTTAGTATTGATGTAGAACTTTAACAAAATCAATTAAAATAATAATAATAAACACAGTGCAACATCCAACCATCATCCACACGCACATTTACTCTAAGCCATATGGAAGCATTTCTAAGGTACTCACTGGGTAACCACATGGCCATTTATGTATTGAGACTGTTAGCACTATCAGGTGGAAAATGACAAATACTACAAACACCAGTTGAACCTGGGATTCGAACCTGTGACCCTGCAATCACCATCTGCACTGTAGGCGGGTTGCCTAACCACTGGGCTATGGAGCCTCCCAAAGATTATGCTAAGCAGAGAGACTTTTCTCAAAGTATATTCTGTGTATTTAGTATTGATGTTGAACTTTATCAAAATCAATTACAATAATAATAATAAACACAGTGCAACATGCAACTAAGTATACAACCATCATCCACATGCCCATTTACTCTAAGCCATATGGAAGCATTTCTAAGGTACTCACTGGGTAACCACATGGCCATTTATGTATTGAGACTGTTAGCACTATCAGGTGGAAAATGACAAATACTACAAACACCAGTTGAACCTGGGATCCTGCAATCGACCTTCTGCACTGTAGGCGGGTTGCCTAACCACTGGGCTATGGAGCCACCCAAAGATTATGCTAAGCAGAGAGACTTTTCTCAAAGTATATTCTGTGTATTTAGTATTGATGTTGAACTTTATCAAAATCAATTACAATAATAATAATAAACACAGTGCAACATGCAACTAAGTATACAACCATCATCCACATGCCCATTTACTCTAAGCCATATGGAAGCATTTCTAAGGTACTCACTGGGTATCCACATGGCCATTTATGTATTGAGACTGTTAGCACTATCAGGTGGAAAATGACAAATACTACAAACACCAGTTGAACCTGCGATTTGAACCTGTGACCCTGCAATCACCATCTGCACTGTAGGTGGGTTGCCTAACCACTGGGATATGGAACCTCCCAAAGATTATGCTAAGCAGAGAGACTTTTCTCAAAGTATATTCTGTGTATTTAGTATTGAGGTAGAACTTTAACAAAATCAATTAAAATAATAATAATAAACACAGTGCAACATCCAACCATCATCCACACGCACATTTACTCTAAGCCATATGGAGGCATTTCTAAGGTACTCACTGGGTAACCACATGGCCATTTATGTATTGAGACTGTTAGCACTATCAGGTGGAAAATGACAAATACTACAAACACCAGTTGAACCTGGGATTTGAACCTGTGACCCTGCAATCACCATCTGCACTGTAGGCGTGTTGCCTAACCACTGGGCTATGGAGGCTCCCAAAAATTATGCTAAGCAGAGAGACTTTTCTCAAAGTATATTCTGTGTATTTAGTATTGATGTAGAACTTTAACAAAATCAATTAAAATAATAATAATAAACACAGTGCAACATCCAACCATCATCCACACGCACATTTACTCTAAGCCATATGGAAGCATTTCTAAGGTACTCACTTGGTAACCACATGGCCATTTATGTATTGAGACTGTTAGCACTATCAGGTGGAAAATGACAAATACTACAAACACAAGTTGAACCTGGGATTTGAACCTGCACTGTAGGCGGGTTGCTTAACCACTGGGCTATGGAGCCTCCCAAAGATTATGCTAAGCAGAGAGACTTTTCTCAAAGTATATTCTGTGTATTTAGTATTGATGTAGAACTTTAACAAAATCAATTAAAATAATAATAATAAACACAGTGCAACATCCAACCATCATCCACACGCACATTTACTCTAAGCCATATGGAAGCATTTCTAAGGTACTCACTGGGTAACCACATGGCCATTTATGTATTGAGACTGTTAGCACTATCAGGTGGAAAATGACAAATACTACAAACACCAGTTGAACCTGGGATTCGAACCTGTGACCCTGCAATCACCATCTGCACTGTAGGTGGGTTGCTTAACCACTGGGCTATGGAGCCTCCCAAAGATTATGCTAAGCAGAGAGACTTTTCTCAAAGTATATTCTGTGTATTTAGTATTGATGTTGAACTTTATCAAAATCAATTACAATAATAATAATAAACACAGTGCAACATGCAACTAAGTATACAACCATCATCCACATGCCCATTTACTCTAAGCCATATGGAAGCATTTCTAAGGTACTCACTGGGTATCCACATGGCCATTTATGTATTGAGACTGTTAGCACTATCAGGTGGAAAATGACAAATACTACAAACACCAGTTGAACCTGCGATTTGAACCTGTGACCCTGCAATCACAATCTGCACTGTAGGTGGGTTGCCTAACCACTGGGATATGGAACCTCCCAAAGATTATGCTAAGCAGAGAGACTTTTCTCAAAGTATATTCTGTGTATTTAGTATTGAGGTAGAACTTTAACAAAATCAATTAAAATAATAATAATAAACACAGTGCAACATCCAACCATCATCCACACGCACATTTACTCTAAGCCATATGGAGGCATTTCTAAGGTACTCACTGGGTAACCACATGGCCATTTATGTATTGAGACTGTTAGCACTATCAGGTGGAAAATGACAAATACTACAAACACCAGTTGAACCTGGGATTTGAACCTGTGACCCTGCAATCACCATCTGCACCGTAGGCGCGTTGCCTAACCACTGGGCTATGGAGGATCCCAAAAATTATGCTAAGCAGAGAGACTTTTCTCAAAGTATATTCTGTGTATTTAGTATTGATGTAGAACTTTAACAAAATCAATTAAAATAATAATAATAAACACAGTGCAACATCCAACCATCATCCACACGCACATTTACTCTAAGCCATATGGAAGCATTTCTAAGGTACTCACTGGGTAACCACATGGCCATTTATGTATTGAGACTGTTAGCACTATCAGGTGGAAAATGACAAATACTACAAACACCAGTTGAACCTGGGATTTGAACCTGCACTGTAGGCGGGTTGCTTAACCACTGGGCTATGGAGCCTCCCAAAGATTATGCTAAGCAGAGAGACTTTTCTCAAAGTATATTCTGTGTATTTAGTATTGATGTAGAACTTTAACAAAATCAATTAAAATAATAATAATAAACACAGTGCAACATCCAACCATCATCCATACGCACATTTACTCTAAGCCATATGGAAGCATTTCTAAGGTACTCACTGGGTAACCACATGGCCATTTATGTATTGAGACTGTTAGCACTATCAGGTGGAAAATGACAAATACTACAAACACCAGTTGAACCTGGGATTTGAACCTGTGACCCTGCAATCACCATCTGCACTGTAGGCGGGTTGCTTAACCACTGGGCTATGGAGCCTCCCAAAGATTATGCTAAGCAGAGAGACTTTTCTCAAAGTATATTCTGTGTATTTAGTATTGATGTTGAACTTTATCAAAATCAATTACAATAATAATAATAAACACAGTGCAACATGCAACTAAGTATACAACCATCATCCACATGCCCATTTACTCTAAGCCATATGGAAGCATTTCTAAGGTACTCACTGAGTATCCACATGGCCATTTATGTATTGAGACTGTTAGCACTATCAGGTGGAAAATGACAAATACTACAAACACCAGTTGAACCTGGGATTTGAACCTGTGACCCTGCAATCACCATCTGCACTGTAGGTGGGTTGCCTAACCACTGGGCTATGGAGCCTCCCAAAGATTATGCTAAGCAGAGAGACTTTTCTCAAAGTATATTCTGTGTATTTAGTATTGATGTAGAACTTTAACAAAATCAATTAAAATAATAATAATAAACACAGTGCAACATCCAACCATCATCCACACGCACATTTACTCTAAGCCATATGGAGGCATTTCTAAGGTACTCACTGGGTAACCACATGGCCATTTATGTATTGAGACTGTTAGCACTATCAGGTGGAAAATGACAAATACTACAAACACCAGTTGAACCTGGGATTCGAACCTGTGACCCTGCAATCACCACCTGCAATGTAGGCGGGTTGCTTAACCACTGGGCTATGGAGCCTCCCAAAGATTATGCTAAGCAGAGAGACTTTTCTCAAAGTATATTCTGTGTACTTAGTATTGATGTAGAACTTTAACAAAATCAATTAAAATAATAATAATAAACACAGTGCAACATCCAACCATCATCCACACGCACATTTACTCTAAGCCATATGGAAGCATTTCTAAGGTACTCACTGGGTAACCACATGGCCATTTATGTATTGAGACTGTTAGCACTATCAGGTGGAAAATGACAAATACTACAAACACCAGTTGAACCTGGGATCCTGCAATCGACCATCTGCACTGTAGGCGGGTTGCCTAACCACTGGGCTATGGAGCCACCCAAAGATTATGCTAAGCAGAGAGACTTTTCTCAAAGTATATTCTGTGTATTTAGTATTGATGTTGAACTTTATCAAAATCAATTACAGTAATAATAATAAACACAGTGCAACATGCAACTAAGTATACAACCATCATCCACATGCCCATTTACTCTAAGCCATATGGAAGCATTTCTAAGGTACTCACTGGGTAACCACATGGCCATTTATGTATTGAGACTGTTAGCACTATCAGGTGGAAAATGACAAATACTACAAACACCAGTTGAACCTGGGATTCGAACCTGTGACCCTGCAATCACCATCTGCACTGTAGGCGGGTTGCTTAACCACTGGGCTATGGAGCCTCCCAAAGATTATGCTAAGCAGAGAGACTTTTCTCAAAGTCTATTCTGTGTATTTAGTATTGATGTAGAACTTTAACAAAATCAATTAAAATAATAATAATAAACACAGTGCAACATCCAACCATCATCCACACGCACATTTACTCTAAGCCATATGGAAGCATTTCTAAGGTACTCACTGGGTAACCACATGGCCATTTATGTATTGAGACTGTTAGCACTATCAGGTGGAAAATGACAAATACTACAAACACCAGTTGAACCTGGGATTCGAACCTGTGACCCTGCAATCACCATCTGCACTGTAGGCGGGTTGCCTAACCACTGGGATATGGAGCCTCCCAAAGATTATGCTAAGCAGAGAGACTTTTCTCAAAGTATATTCTGTGTATTTAGTATTGATGTTGAACTTTATCAAAATCAATTACAATAATAATAATAAATACAGTGCAACATGCAACTAAGTATACAACCATCATCCACATGCCCATTTACTCTAAGCCATATGGAAGCATTTCTAAGGTACTCACTGGGTAACCACATGGCCATTTATGTATTGAGACTGTTAGCACTATCAGGTGGAAAATGACAAATACTACAAACACCAGTTGAACCTGGGATCCTGCAATCGACCATCTGCACTGTAGGCGGGTTGCCTAACCACTGGGCTATGGAGCCACCCAAAGATTATGCTAAGCAGAGAGACTTTTCTCAAAGTATATTCTGTGTATTTAGTATTGATGTTGAACTTTATCAAAATCAATTACAGTAATAATAATAAACACAGTGCAACATGCAACTAAGTATACAACCATCATCCACATGCCCATTTACTCTAAGCCATATGGAAGCATTTCTAAGGTACTCACTGGGTAACCACATGGCCATTTATGTATTGAGACTGTTAGCACTATCAGGTGGAAAATGACAAATACTACAAACACCAGTTGAACCTGGGATTTGAACCTGTGACCCTGCAATCACCATCTGCACCGTAGGCGTGTTGCCTAACCACTGGGCTATGGAGGATCCCAAAAATTATGCTAAGCAGAGAGACTTTTCTCAAAGTATATTCTGTGTATTTAGTATTGATGTAGAACTTTAACAAAATCAATTAAAATAATAATAATAAACACAGTGCAACATCCAACCATCATCCACACGCACATTTACTCTAAGCCATATGGAAGCATTTCTAAGGTACTCACTGGGTAACCACATGGCCATTTATGTATTGAGACTGTTAGCACTATCAGGTGGAAAATGACAAATACTACAAACACCAGTTGAACCTGGGATTTGAACCTGCACTGTAGGCGGGTTGCTTAACCACTGGGCTATGGAGCCTCCCAAAGATTATGCTAAGCAGAGAGACTTTTCTCAAAGTATATTCTGTGTATTTAGTATTGATGTAGAACTTTAACAAAATCAATTAAAATAATAATAATAAACACAGTGCAACATCCAACCATCATCCATACGCACATTTACTCTAAGCCATATGGAAGCATTTCTAAGGTACTCACTGGGTAACCACATGGCCATTTATGTATTGAGACTGTTAGCACTATCAGGTGGAAAATGACAAATACTACAAACACCAGTTGAACCTGGGATTTGAACCTGTGACCCTGCAATCACCATCTGCACTGTAGGCGGGTTGCTTAACCACTGGGCTATGGAGCCTCCCAAAGATTATGCTAAGCAGAGAGACTTTTCTCAAAGTATATTCTGTGTATTTAGTATTGATGTTGAACTTTATCAAAATCAATTACAATAATAATAATAAACACAGTGCAACATGCAACTAAGTATACAACCATCATCCACATGCCCATTTACTCTAAGCCATATGGAAGCATTTCTAAGGTACTCACTGAGTATCCACATGGCCATTTATGTATTGAGACTGTTAGCACTATCAGGTGGAAAATGACAAATACTACAAACACCAGTTGAACCTGGGATTTGAACCTGTGACCCTGCAATCACCATCTGCACTGTAGGTGGGTTGCCTAACCACTGGGCTATGGAGCCTCCCAAAGATTATGCTAAGCAGAGAGACTTTTCTCAAAGTATATTCTGTGTATTTAGTATTGATGTAGAACTTTAACAAAATCAATTAAAATAATAATAATAAACACAGTGCAACATCCAACCATCATCCACACGCACATTTACTCTAAGCCATATGGAGGCATTTCTAAGGTACTCACTGGGTAACCACATGGCCATTTATGTATTGAGACTGTTAGCACTATCAGGTGGAAAATGACAAATACTACAAACACCAGTTGAACCTGGGATTCGAACCTGTGACCCTGCAATCACCACCTGCAATGTAGGCGGGTTGCTTAACCACTGGGCTATGGAGCCTCCCAAAGATTATGCTAAGCAGAGAGACTTTTCTCAAAGTATATTCTGTGTACTTAGTATTGATGTAGAACTTTAACAAAATCAATTAAAATAATAATAATAAACACAGTGCAACATCCAACCATCATCCACACGCACATTTACTCTAAGCCATATGGAAGCATTTCTAAGGTACTCACTGGGTAACCACATGGCCATTTATGTATTGAGACTGTTAGCACTATCAGGTGGAAAATGACAAATACTACAAACACCAGTTGAACCTGGGATCCTGCAATCGACCATCTGCACTGTAGGTGGGTTGCCTAACCACTGGGCTATGGAGCCACCCAAAGATTATGCTAAGCAGAGAGACTTTTCTCAAAGTATATTCTGTGTATTTAGTATTGATGTTGAACTTTATCAAAATCAATTACAGTAATAATAATAAACACAGTGCAACATGCAACTAAGTATACAACCATCATCCACATGCCCATTTACTCTAAGCCATATGGAAGCATTTCTAAGGTACTCACTGGGTAACCACATGGCCATTTATGTATTGAGACTGTTAGCACTATCAGGTGGAAAATGACAAATACTACAAACACCAGTTGAACCTGGGATTCGAACCTGTGACCCTGCAATCACCATCTGCACTGTAGGCGGGTTGCTTAACCACTGGGCTATGGAGCCTCCCAAAGATTATGCTAAGCAGAGAGACTTTTCTCAAAGTCTATTCTGTGTATTTAGTATTGATGTAGAACTTTAACAAAATCAATTAAAATAATAATAATAAACACAGTGCAACATCCAACCATCATCCACACGCACATTTACTCTAAGCCATATGGAAGCATTTCTAAGGTACTCACTGGGTAACCACATGGCCATTTATGTATTGAGACTGTTAGCACTATCAGGTGGAAAATGACAAATACTACAAACACCAGTTGAACCTGGGATTCGAACCTGTGACCCTGCAATCACCATCTGCACTGTAGGCGGGTTGCCTAACCACTGGGCTATGGAGCCTCCCAAAGATTATGCTAAGCAGAGAGACTTTTCTCAAAGTATATTCTGTGTATTTAGTATTGATGTTGAACTTTATCAAAATCAATTACAATAATAATAATAAACACAGTGCAACATGCAACTAAGTATACAACCATCATCCACATGCCCATTTACTCTAAGCCATATGGAAGCATTTCTAAGGTACTCACTGGGTAACCACATGGCCATTTATGTATTGAGACTGTTAGCACTATCAGGTGGAAAATGACAAATACTACAAACACCAGTTGAACCTGGGATCCTGCAATCGACCATCTGCACTGTAGGCGGGTTGCCTAACCACTGGGCTATGGAGCCACCCAAAGATTATGCTAAGCAGAGAGACTTTTCTCAAAGTATATTCTGTGTATTTAGTATTGATGTTGAACTTTATCAAAATCAATTACAGTAATAATAATAAACACAGTGCAACATGCAACTAAGTATACAACCATCATCCACATGCCCATTTACTCTAAGCCATATGGAAGCATTTCTAAGGTACTCACTGGGTAACCACATGGCCATTTATGTATTGAGACTGTTAGCACTATCAGGTGGAAAATGACAAATACTACAAACACCAGTTGAACCTGGGATTCGAACCTGTGACCCTGCAATCACCATCTGCACTGTAGGCGGGTTGCTTAACCACTGGGCTATGGAGCCTCCCAAAGATTATGCTAAGCAGAGAGACTTTTCTCAAAGTCTATTCTGTGTATTTAGTATTGATGTAGAACTTTAACAAAATCAATTAAAATAATAATAATAAACACAGTGCAACATCCAACCATCATCCACACGCACATTTACTCTAAGCCATATGGAGGCATTTCTAAGGTACTCACTGGGTAACCACATGGCCATTTATGTATTGAGACTGTTAGCACTATCAGGTGGAAAATGACAAATACTACAAACACCAGTTGAACCTGGGATTCGAACCTGTGACCCTGCAATCACCACCTGCAATGTAGGCGGGTTGCTTAACCACTGGGCTATGGAGCCTCCCAAAGATTATGCTAAGCAGAGAGACTTTTCTCAAAGTATATTCTGTGTACTTAGTATTGATGTAGAACTTTAACAAAATCAATTAAAATAATAATAATAAACACAGTGCAACATCCAACCATCATCCACACGCACATTTACTCTAAGCCATATGGAAGCATTTCTAAGGTACTCACTGGGTAACCACATGGCCATTTATGTATTGAGACTGTTAGCACTATCAGGTGGAAAATGACAAATACTACAAACACCAGTTGAACCTGGGATCCTGCAATCGACCATCTGCACTGTAGGCGGGTTGCCTAACCACTGGGCTATGGAGCCACCCAAAGATTATGCTAAGCAGAGAGACTTTTCTCAAAGTATATTCTGTGTATTTAGTATTGATGTTGAACTTTATCAAAATCAATTACAGTAATAATAATAAACACAGTGCAACATGCAACTAAGTATACAACCATCATCCACATGCCCATTTACTCTAAGCCATATGGAAGCATTTCTAAGGTACTCACTGGGTAACCACATGGCCATTTATGTATTGAGACTGTTAGCACTATCAGGTGGAAAATGACAAATACTACAAACACCAGTTGAACCTGGGATTCGAACCTGTGACCCTGCAATCACCATCTGCACTGTAGGCGGGTTGCTTAACCACTGGGCTATGGAGCCTCCCAAAGATTATGCTAAGCAGAGAGACTTTTCTCAAAGTCTATTCTGTGTATTTAGTATTGATGTAGAACTTTAACAAAATCAATTAAAATAATAATAATAAACACAGTGCAACATCCAACCATCATCCACACGCACATTTACTCTAAGCCATATGGAAGCATTTCTAAGGTACTCACTGGGTAACCACATGGCCATTTATGTATTGAGACTGTTAGCACTATCAGGTGGAAAATGACAAATACTACAAACACCAGTTGAACCTGGGATTCGAACCTGTGACCCTGCAATCACCATCTGCACTGTAGGCGGGTTGCCTAACCACTGGGCTATGGAGCCTCCCAAAGATTATGCTAAGCAGAGAGACTTTTCTCAAAGTATATTCTGTGTATTTAGTATTGATGTTGAACTTTATCAAAATCAATTACAATAATAATAATAAACACAGTGCAACATGCAACTAAGTATACAACCATCATCCACATGCCCATTTACTCTAAGCCATATGGAAGCATTTCTAAGGTACTCACTGGGTAACCACATGGCCATTTATGTATTGAGACTGTTAGCACTATCAGGTGGAAAATGACAAATACTACAAACACCAGTTGAACCTGGGATCCTGCAATCGACCATCTGCACTGTAGGCGGGTTGCCTAACCACTGGGCTATGGAGCCACCCAAAGATTATGCTAAGCAGAGAGACTTTTCTCAAAGTATATTCTGTGTATTTAGTATTGATGTTGAACTTTATCAAAATCAATTACAGTAATAATAATAAACACAGTGCAACATGCAACTAAGTATACAACCATCATCCACATGCCCATTTACTCTAAGCCATATGGAAGCATTTCTAAGGTACTCACTGGGTAACCACATGGCCATTTATGTATTGAGACTGTTAGCACTATCAGGTGGAAAATGACAAATACTACAAACACCAGTTGAACCTGGGATTTGAACCTGTGACCCTGCAATCACCATCTGCACTGTAGGTGGGTTGCTTAACCACTGGGCTATGGAGCCTCCCAAAGATTATGCTAAGCAGAGAGACTTTTCTCAAAGTATATTCTGTGTATTTAGTATTGATGTTGAACTTTATCAAAATCAATTACAGTAATAATAATAAACACAGTGCAACATGCAACTAAGTATACAACCATCATCCACATGCCCATTTACTCTAAGCCATATGGAAGCATTTCTAAGGTACTCACTGGGTAACCACATGGCCATTTATGTATTGAGACTGTTAGCACTATCAGGTGGAAAATGACAAATACTACAAACACCAGTTGAACCTGGGATTTGAACCTGCACTGTAGGCGGGTTGCTTAACCACTGGGATATGGAGCCTCCCAAAGATTATGCTAAGCAGAGAGACTTTTCTCAAAGTATATTCTGTGTATTTAGTATTGATGTAGAACTTTAACAAAATCAATTAAAATAATAATAATAAACACAGTGCAACATCCAACCATCATCCATACGCACATTTACTCTAAGCCATATGGAAGCATTTCTAAGGTACTCACTGGGTAACCACATGGCCATTTATGTATTGAGACTGTTAGCACTATCAGGTGGAAAATGACAAATACTACAAACACCAGTTGAACCTGGGATTTGAACCTGTGACCCTGCAATCACCATCTGCACTGTAGGCGGGTTGCTTAACCACTGGGCTATGGAGCCTCCCAAAGATTATGCTAAGCAGAGAGACTTTTCTCAAAGTATATTCTGTGTATTTAGTATTGATGTTGAACTTTATCAAAATCAATTACAATAATAATAATAAACACAGTGCAACATGCAACTAAGTATACAACCATCATCCACATGCCCATTTACTCTAAGCCATATGGAAGCATTTCTAAGGTACTCACTGAGTATCCACATGGCCATTTATGTATTGAGACTGTTAGCACTATCAGGTGGAAAATGACAAATACTACAAACACCAGTTGAACCTGGGATTTGAACCTGTGACCCTGCAATCACCATCTGCACTGTAGGTGGGTTGCCTAACCACTGGGCTATGGAGCCTCCCAAAGATTATGCTAAGCAGAGAGACTTTTCTCAAAGTATATTCTGTGTATTTAGTATTGATGTAGAACTTTAACAAAATCAATTAAAATAATAATAATAAACACAGTGCAACATCCAACCATCATCCACACGCACATTTACTCTAAGCCATATGGAGGCATTTCTAAGGTACTCACTGGGTAACCACATGGCCATTTATGTATTGAGACTGTTAGCACTATCAGGTGGAAAATGACAAATACTACAAACACCAGTTGAACCTGGGATTCGAACCTGTGACCCTGCAATCACCACCTGCAATGTAGGCGGGTTGCTTAACCACTGGGCTATGGAGCCTCCCAAAGATTATGCTAAGCAGAGAGACTTTTCTCAAAGTATATTCTGTGTACTTAGTATTGATGTAGAACTTTAACAAAATCAATTAAAATAATAATAATAAACACAGTGCAACATCCAACCATCATCCACACGCACATTTACTCTAAGCCATATGGAAGCATTTCTAAGGTACTCACTGGGTAACCACATGGCCATTTATGTATTGAGACTGTTAGCACTATCAGGTGGAAAATGACAAATACTACAAACACCAGTTGAACCTGGGATCCTGCAATCGACCATCTGCACTGTAGGCGGGTTGCCTAACCACTGGGCTATGGAGCCACCCAAAGATTATGCTAAGCAGAGAGACTTTTCTCAAAGTATATTCTGTGTATTTAGTATTGATGTTGAACTTTATCAAAATCAATTACAGTAATAATAATAAACACAGTGCAACATGCAACTAAGTATACAACCATCATCCACATGCCCATTTACTCTAAGCCATATGGAAGCATTTCTAAGGTACTCACTGGGTAACCACATGGCCATTTATGTATTGAGACTGTTAGCACTATCAGGTGGAAAATGACAAATACTACAAACACCAGTTGAACCTGGGATTCGAACCTGTGACCCTGCAATCACCATCTGCACTGTAGGCGGGTTGCTTAACCACTGGGCTATGGAGCCTCCCAAAGATTATGCTAAGCAGAGAGACTTTTCTCAAAGTCTATTCTGTGTATTTAGTATTGATGTAGAACTTTAACAAAATCAATTAAAATAATAATAATAAACACAGTGCAACATCCAACCATCATCCACACGCACATTTACTCTAAGCCATATGGAAGCATTTCTAAGGTACTCACTGGGTAACCACATGGCCATTTATGTATTGAGACTGTTAGCACTATCAGGTGGAAAATGACAAATACTACAAACACCAGTTGAACCTGGGATTCGAACCTGTGACCCTGCAATCACCATCTGCACTGTAGGCGGGTTGCCTAACCACTGGGATATGGAGCCTCCCAAAGATTATGCTAAGCAGAGAGACTTTTCTCAAAGTATATTCTGTGTATTTAGTATTGATGTTGAACTTTATCAAAATCAATTACAATAATAATAATAAATACAGTGCAACATGCAACTAAGTATACAACCATCATCCACATGCCCATTTACTCTAAGCCATATGGAAGCATTTCTAAGGTACTCACTGGGTAACCACATGGCCATTTATGTATTGAGACTGTTAGCACTATCAGGTGGAAAATGACAAATACTACAAACACCAGTTGAACCTGGGATCCTGCAATCGACCATCTGCACTGTAGGCGGGTTGCCTAACCACTGGGCTATGGAGCCACCCAAAGATTATGCTAAGCAGAGAGACTTTTCTCAAAGTATATTCTGTGTATTTAGTATTGATGTTGAACTTTATCAAAATCAATTACAGTAATAATAATAAACACAGTGCAACATGCAACTAAGTATACAACCATCATCCACATGCCCATTTACTCTAAGCCATATGGAAGCATTTCTAAGGTACTCACTGGGTAACCACATGGCCATTTATGTATTGAGACTGTTAGCACTATCAGGTGGAAAATGACAAATACTACAAACACCAGTTGAACCTGGGATTTGAACCTGTGACCCTGCAATCACCATCTGCACCGTAGGCGTGTTGCCTAACCACTGGGCTATGGAGGATCCCAAAAATTATGCTAAGCAGAGAGACTTTTCTCAAAGTATATTCTGTGTATTTAGTATTGATGTAGAACTTTAACAAAATCAATTAAAATAATAATAATAAACACAGTGCAACATCCAACCATCATCCACACGCACATTTACTCTAAGCCATATGGAAGCATTTCTAAGGTACTCACTGGGTAACCACATGGCCATTTATGTATTGAGACTGTTAGCACTATCAGGTGGAAAATGACAAATACTACAAACACCAGTTGAACCTGGGATTTGAACCTGCACTGTAGGCGGGTTGCTTAACCACTGGGCTATGGAGCCTCCCAAAGATTATGCTAAGCAGAGAGACTTTTCTCAAAGTATATTCTGTGTATTTAGTATTGATGTAGAACTTTAACAAAATCAATTAAAATAATAATAATAAACACAGTGCAACATCCAACCATCATCCATACGCACATTTACTCTAAGCCATATGGAAGCATTTCTAAGGTACTCACTGGGTAACCACATGGCCATTTATGTATTGAGACTGTTAGCACTATCAGGTGGAAAATGACAAATACTACAAACACCAGTTGAACCTGGGATTTGAACCTGTGACCCTGCAATCACCATCTGCACTGTAGGCGGGTTGCTTAACCACTGGGCTATGGAGCCTCCCAAAGATTATGCTAAGCAGAGAGACTTTTCTCAAAGTATATTCTGTGTATTTAGTATTGATGTTGAACTTTATCAAAATCAATTACAATAATAATAATAAACACAGTGCAACATGCAACTAAGTATACAACCATCATCCACATGCCCATTTACTCTAAGCCATATGGAAGCATTTCTAAGGTACTCACTGAGTATCCACATGGCCATTTATGTATTGAGACTGTTAGCACTATCAGGTGGAAAATGACAAATACTACAAACACCAGTTGAACCTGGGATTTGAACCTGTGACCCTGCAATCACCATCTGCACTGTAGGTGGGTTGCCTAACCACTGGGCTATGGAGCCTCCCAAAGATTATGCTAAGCAGAGAGACTTTTCTCAAAGTATATTCTGTGTATTTAGTATTGATGTAGAACTTTAACAAAATCAATTAAAATAATAATAATAAACACAGTGCAACATCCAACCATCATCCACACGCACATTTACTCTAAGCCATATGGAGGCATTTCTAAGGTACTCACTGGGTAACCACATGGCCATTTATGTATTGAGACTGTTAGCACTATCAGGTGGAAAATGACAAATACTACAAACACCAGTTGAACCTGGGATTCGAACCTGTGACCCTGCAATCACCACCTGCAATGTAGGCGGGTTGCTTAACCACTGGGCTATGGAGCCTCCCAAAGATTATGCTAAGCAGAGAGACTTTTCTCAAAGTATATTCTGTGTACTTAGTATTGATGTAGAACTTTAACAAAATCAATTAAAATAATAATAATAAACACAGTGCAACATCCAACCATCATCCACACGCACATTTACTCTAAGCCATATGGAAGCATTTCTAAGGTACTCACTGGGTAACCACATGGCCATTTATGTATTGAGACTGTTAGCACTATCAGGTGGAAAATGACAAATACTACAAACACCAGTTGAACCTGGGATCCTGCAATCGACCATCTGCACTGTAGGCGGGTTGCCTAACCACTGGGCTATGGAGCCACCCAAAGATTATGCTAAGCAGAGAGACTTTTCTCAAAGTATATTCTGTGTATTTAGTATTGATGTTGAACTTTATCAAAATCAATTACAGTAATAATAATAAACACAGTGCAACATGCAACTAAGTATACAACCATCATCCACATGCCCATTTACTCTAAGCCATATGGAAGCATTTCTAAGGTACTCACTGGGTAACCACATGGCCATTTATGTATTGAGACTGTTAGCACTATCAGGTGGAAAATGACAAATACTACAAACACCAGTTGAACCTGGGATTCGAACCTGTGACCCTGCAATCACCATCTGCACTGTAGGCGGGTTGCTTAACCACTGGGCTATGGAGCCTCCCAAAGATTATGCTAAGCAGAGAGACTTTTCTCAAAGTCTATTCTGTGTATTTAGTATTGATGTAGAACTTTAACAAAATCAATTAAAATAATAATAATAAACACAGTGCAACATCCAACCATCATCCACACGCACATTTACTCTAAGCCATATGGAAGCATTTCTAAGGTACTCACTGGGTAACCACATGGCCATTTATGTATTGAGACTGTTAGCACTATCAGGTGGAAAATGACAAATACTACAAACACCAGTTGAACCTGGGATTCGAACCTGTGACCCTGCAATCACCATCTGCACTGTAGGCGGGTTGCCTAACCACTGGGATATGGAGCCTCCCAAAGATTATGCTAAGCAGAGAGACTTTTCTCAAAGTATATTCTGTGTATTTAGTATTGATGTTGAACTTTATCAAAATCAATTACAATAATAATAATAAATACAGTGCAACATGCAACTAAGTATACAACCATCATCCACATGCCCATTTACTCTAAGCCATATGGAAGCATTTCTAAGGTACTCACTGGGTAACCACATGGCCATTTATGTATTGAGACTGTTAGCACTATCAGGTGGAAAATGACAAATACTACAAACACCAGTTGAACCTGGGATCCTGCAATCGACCATCTGCACTGTAGGCGGGTTGCCTAACCACTGGGCTATGGAGCCACCCAAAGATTATGCTAAGCAGAGAGACTTTTCTCAAAGTATATTCTGTGTATTTAGTATTGATGTTGAACTTTATCAAAATCAATTACAGTAATAATAATAAACACAGTGCAACATGCAACTAAGTATACAACCATCATCCACATGCCCATTTACTCTAAGCCATATGGAAGCATTTCTAAGGTACTCACTGGGTAACCACATGGCCATTTATGTATTGAGACTGTTAGCACTATCAGGTGGAAAATGACAAATACTACAAACACCAGTTGAACCTGGGATTTGAACCTGTGACCCTGCAATCACCATCTGCACCGTAGGCGTGTTGCCTAACCACTGGGCTATGGAGGATCCCAAAAATTATGCTAAGCAGAGAGACTTTTCTCAAAGTATATTCTGTGTATTTAGTATTGATGTAGAACTTTAACAAAATCAATTAAAATAATAATAATAAACACAGTGCAACATCCAACCATCATCCACACGCACATTTACTCTAAGCCATATGGAAGCATTTCTAAGGTACTCACTGGGTAACCACATGGCCATTTATGTATTGAGACTGTTAGCACTATCAGGTGGAAAATGACAAATACTACAAACACCAGTTGAACCTGGGATTTGAACCTGCACTGTAGGCGGGTTGCTTAACCACTGGGCTATGGAGCCTCCCAAAGATTATGCTAAGCAGAGAGACTTTTCTCAAAGTATATTCTGTGTATTTAGTATTGATGTAGAACTTTAACAAAATCAATTAAAATAATAATAATAAACACAGTGCAACATCCAACCATCATCCATACGCACATTTACTCTAAGCCATATGGAAGCATTTCTAAGGTACTCACTGGGTAACCACATGGCCATTTATGTATTGAGACTGTTAGCACTATCAGGTGGAAAATGACAAATACTACAAACACCAGTTGAACCTGGGATTTGAACCTGTGACCCTGCAATCACCATCTGCACTGTAGGCGGGTTGCTTAACCACTGGGCTATGGAGCCTCCCAAAGATTATGCTAAGCAGAGAGACTTTTCTCAAAGTATATTCTGTGTATTTAGTATTGATGTTGAACTTTATCAAAATCAATTACAATAATAATAATAAACACAGTGCAACATGCAACTAAGTATACAACCATCATCCACATGCCCATTTACTCTAAGCCATATGGAAGCATTTCTAAGGTACTCACTGAGTATCCACATGGCCATTTATGTATTGAGACTGTTAGCACTATCAGGTGGAAAATGACAAATACTACAAACACCAGTTGAACCTGGGATTTGAACCTGTGACCCTGCAATCACCATCTGCACTGTAGGTGGGTTGCCTAACCACTGGGCTATGGAGCCTCCCAAAGATTATGCTAAGCAGAGAGACTTTTCTCAAAGTATATTCTGTGTATTTAGTATTGATGTAGAACTTTAACAAAATCAATTAAAATAATAATAATAAACACAGTGCAACATCCAACCATCATCCACACGCACATTTACTCTAAGCCATATGGAGGCATTTCTAAGGTACTCACTGGGTAACCACATGGCCATTTATGTATTGAGACTGTTAGCACTATCAGGTGGAAAATGACAAATACTACAAACACCAGTTGAACCTGGGATTCGAACCTGTGACCCTGCAATCACCACCTGCAATGTAGGTGGGTTGCTTAACCACTGGGCTATGGAGCCTCCCAAAGATTATGCTAAGCAGAGAGACTTTTCTCAAAGTATATTCTGTGTACTTAGTATTGATGTAGAACTTTAACAAAATCAATTAAAATAATAATAATAAACACAGTGCAACATCCAACCATCATCCACACGCACATTTACTCTAAGCCATATGGAAGCATTTCTAAGGTACTCACTGGGTAACCACATGGCCATTTATGTATTGAGACTGTTAGCACTATCAGGTGGAAAATGACAAATACTACAAACACCAGTTGAACCTGGGATCCTGCAATCGACCATCTGCACTGTAGGCGGGTTGCCTAACCACTGGGCTATGGAGCCACCCAAAGATTATGCTAAGCAGAGAGACTTTTCTCAAAGTATATTCTGTGTATTTAGTATTGATGTTGAACTTTATCAAAATCAATTACAGTAATAATAATAAACACAGTGCAACATGCAACTAAGTATACAACCATCATCCACATGCCCATTTACTCTAAGCCATATGGAAGCATTTCTAAGGTACTCACTGGGTAACCACATGGCCATTTATGTATTGAGACTGTTAGCACTATCAGGTGGAAAATGACAAATACTACAAACACCAGTTGAACCTGGGATTCGAACCTGTGACCCTGCAATCACCATCTGCACTGTAGGCGGGTTGCTTAACCACTGGGCTATGGAGCCTCCCAAAGATTATGCTAAGCAGAGAGACTTTTCTCAAAGTCTATTCTGTGTATTTAGTATTGATGTAGAACTTTAACAAAATCAATTAAAATAATAATAATAAACACAGTGCAACATCCAACCATCATCCACACGCACATTTACTCTAAGCCATATGGAAGCATTTCTAAGGTACTCACTGGGTAACCACATGGCCATTTATGTATTGAGACTGTTAGCACTATCAGGTGGAAAATGACAAATACTACAAACACCAGTTGAACCTGGGATTCGAACCTGTGACCCTGCAATCACCATCTGCACTGTAGGCGGGTTGCCTAACCACTGGGCTATGGAGCCTCCCAAAGATTATGCTAAGCAGAGAGACTTTTCTCAAAGTATATTCTGTGTATTTAGTATTGATGTTGAACTTTATCAAAATCAATTACAATAATAATAATAAACACAGTGCAACATGCAACTAAGTATACAACCATCATCCACATGCCCATTTACTCTAAGCCATATGGAAGCATTTCTAAGGTACTCACTGGGTAACCACATGGCCATTTATGTATTGAGACTGTTAGCACTATCAGGTGGAAAATGACAAATACTACAAACACCAGTTGAACCTGGGATCCTGCAATCGACCATCTGCACTGTAGGCGGGTTGCCTAACCACTGGGCTATGGAGCCACCCAAAGATTATGCTAAGCAGAGAGACTTTTCTCAAAGTATATTCTGTGTATTTAGTATTGATGTTGAACTTTATCAAAATCAATTACAGTAATAATAATAAACACAGTGCAACATGCAACTAAGTATACAACCATCATCCACATGCCCATTTACTCTAAGCCATATGGAAGCATTTCTAAGGTACTCACTGGGTAACCACATGGCCATTTATGTATTGAGACTGTTAGCACTATCAGGTGGAAAATGACAAATACTACAAACACCAGTTGAACCTGGGATTTGAACCTGTGACCCTGCAATCACCATCTGCACTGTAGGTGGGTTGCTTAACCACTGGGCTATGGAGCCTCCCAAAGATTATGCTAAGCAGAGAGACTTTTCTCAAAGTATATTCTGTGTATTTAGTATTGATGTTGAACTTTATCAAAATCAATTACAATAATAATAATAAACACAGTGCAACATGCAACTAAGTATACAACCATCATCCACATGCCCATTTACTCTAAGCCATATGGAAGCATTTCTAAGGTACTCACTGGGTATCCACATAGCCATTTATGTATTGAGACTGTTAGCACTATCAGGTGGAAAATGACAAATACTACAAACACCAGTTGAACCTGCGATTTGAACCTGTGACCCTGCAATCACCATCTGCACTGTAGGCGTGTTGCCTAACCACTGGGCTATGGAGGCTCCCAAAAATTATGCTAAGCAGAGAGACTTTTCTCAAAGTATATTCTGTGTATTTAGTATTGATGTAGAACTTTAACAAAATCAATTAAAATAATAATAATAAACACAGTGCAACATCCAACCATCATCCACACGCACATTTACTCTAAGCCATATGGAGGCATTTCTAAGGTACTCACTGGGTAACCACATGGCCATTTATGTATTGAGACTGTTAGCACTATCAGGTGGAAAATGACAAATACTACAAACACCAGTTGAACCTGGGATTTGAACCTGTGACCCTGCAATCACCATCTGCACTGTAGGCGTGTTGCCTAACCACTGGGCTATGGAGGCTCCCAAAAATTATGCTAAGCAGAGAGACTTTTCTCAAAGTATATTCTGTGTATTTAGTATTGATGTAGAACTTTAACAAAATCAATTTAAAATAATAATAATAAACACAGTGCAACATCCAACCATCATCCACACGCACATTTACTCTAAGCCATATGGAAGCATTTCTAAGGTACTCACTGGGTAACCACATGGCCATTTATGTATTGAGACTGTTAGCACTATCAGGTGGAAAATGACAAATACTACAAACACCAGTTGAACCTGGGATTTGAACCTGCACTGTAGGCGGGTTGCTTAACCACTGGGCTATGGAGCCTCCCAAAGATTATGCTAAGCAGAGAGACTTTTCTCAAAGTCTATTCTGTGTATTTAGTATTGATGTAGAACTTTAACAAAATCAATTAAAATAATAATAATAAACACAGTGCAACATCCAACCATCATCCACACGCACATTTACTCTAAGCCATATGGAAGCATTTCTAAGGTACTCACTGGGTAACCACATGGCCATTTATGTATTGAGACTGTTAGCACTATCAGGTGGAAAATGACAAATACTACAAACACCAGTTGAACCTGGGATTCGAACCTGTGACCCTGCAATCACCATCTGCAATGTAGGCGGGTTGCCTAACCACTGGGCTATGGAGCCTCCCAAAGATTATGCTAAGCAGAGAGACTTTTCTCAAAGTATATTCTGTGTATTTAGTATTGATGTTGAACTTTATCAAAATCAATTACAATAATAATAATAAACACAGTGCAACATGCAACTAAGTATACAACCATCATCCACATGCCCATTTACTCTAAGCCATATGGAAGCATTTCTAAGGTACTCACTGGGTAACCACATGGCCATTTATGTATTGAGACTGTTAGCACTATCAGGTGGAAAATGACAAATACTACAAACACCAGTTGAACCTGGGATCCTGCAATCGACCATCTGCACTGTAGGCGGGTTGCCTAACCACTGGGCTATGGAGCCACGCAAAGATTATGCTAAGCAGAGAGACTTTTCTCAAAGTATATTCTGTGTATTTAGTATTGATGTTGAACTTTATCAAAATCAATTACAATAATAATAATAAACACAGTGCAACATGCAACTAAGTATACAACCATCATCCACATGCCCATTTACTCTAAGCCATATGGAAGCATTTCTAAGGTACTCACTGGGTATCCACATGGCCATTTATGTATTGAGACTGTTAGCACTATCAGGTGGAAAATGACAAACACTACAAACACCAGTTGAACCTGCGATTTGAACCTGTGACCCTGCAATCACCATCTGCACTGTAGGTGGGTTGCCTAACCACTGGGATATGGAACCTCCCAAAGATTATGCTAAGCAGAGAGACTTTTCTCAAAGTATATTCTGTGTATTTAGTATTGAGGTAGAACTTTAACAAAATCAATTAAAATAATAATAATAAACACAGTGCAACATCCAACCATCATCCACACGCACATTTACTCTAAGCCATATGGAGGCATTTCTAAGGTACTCACTGGGTAACCACATGGCCATTTATGTATTGAGACTGTTAGCACTATCAGGTGGAAAATGACAAATACTACAAACACCAGTTGAACCTGGGATTCGAACCTGTGACCCTGCAATCACCATCTGCACTGTAGGCAGGTTGCTTAACCACTGGGCTATGGAGCCTCCCAAAGATTATGCTAAGCAGAGAGACTTTTCTCAAAGTATATTCTGTGTATTTAGTATTGATGTTGAACTTTATCAAAATCAATTACAATAATAATAATAAACACAGTGCAACATGCAACTAAGTATACAACCATCATCCACATGCCCATTTACTCTAAGCCATATGGAAGCATTTCTAAGGTACTCACTGAGTATCCACATGGCCATTTATGTATTGAGACTGTTAGCACTATCAGGTGGAAAATGACAAATACTACAAACACCAGTTGAACCTGGGATTTGAACCTGTGACCCTGCAATCACCATCTGCACTGTAGGTGGGTTGCCTAACCACTGGGCTATGGAGCCTCCCAAAGATTATGCTAAGCAGAGAGACTTTTCTCAAAGTATATTCTGTGTATTTAGTATTGATGTAGAACTTTAACAAAATCAATTAAAATAATAATAATAAACACAGTGCAACATCCAACCATCATCCACACGCACATTTACTCTAAGCCATATGGAGGCATTTCTAAGGTACTCACTGGGTAACCACATGGCCATTTATGTATTGAGACTGTTAGCACTATCAGGTGGAAAATGACAAATACTACAAACACCAGTTGAACCTGGGATTCGAACCTGTGACCCTGCAATCACCACCTGCAATGTAGGCGGGTTGCTTAACCACTGGGCTATGGAGCCTCCCAAAGATTATGCTAAGCAGAGAGACTTTTCTCAAAGTATATTCTGTGTACTTAGTATTGATGTAGAACTTTAACAAAATCAATTAAAATAATAATAATAAACACAGTGCAACATCCAACCATCATCCACACGCACATTTACTCTAAGCCATATGGAAGCATTTCTAAGGTACTCACTGGGTAACCACATGGCCATTTATGTATTGAGACTGTTAGCACTATCAGGTGGAAAATGACAAATACTACAAACACCAGTTGAACCTGGGATCCTGCAATCGACCATCTGCACTGTAGGCGGGTTGCCTAACCACTGGGCTATGGAGCCACCCAAAGATTATGCTAAGCAGAGAGACTTTTCTCAAAGTATATTCTGTGTATTTAGTATTGATGTTGAACTTTATCAAAATCAATTACAGTAATAATAATAAACACAGTGCAACATGCAACTAAGTATACAACCATCATCCACATGCCCATTTACTCTAAGCCATATGGAAGCATTTCTAAGGTACTCACTGGGTAACCACATGGCCATTTATGTATTGAGACTGTTAGCACTATCAGGTGGAAAATGACAAATACTACAAACACCAGTTGAACCTGGGATTCGAACCTGTGACCCTGCAATCACCATCTGCACTGTAGGCGGGTTGCTTAACCACTGGGCTATGGAGCCTCCCAAAGATTATGCTAAGCAGAGAGACTTTTCTCAAAGTCTATTCTGTGTATTTAGTATTGATGTAGAACTTTAACAAAATCAATTAAAATAATAATAATAAACACAGTGCAACATCCAACCATCATCCACACGCACATTTACTCTAAGCCATATGGAAGCATTTCTAAGGTACTCACTGGGTAACCACATGGCCATTTATGTATTGAGACTGTTAGCACTATCAGGTGGAAAATGACAAATACTACAAACACCAGTTGAACCTGGGATTCGAACCTGTGACCCTGCAATCACCATCTGCACTGTAGGCGGGTTGCCTAACCACTGGGCTATGGAGCCTCCCAAAGATTATGCTAAGCAGAGAGACTTTTCTCAAAGTATATTCTGTGTATTTAGTATTGATGTTGAACTTTATCAAAATCAATTACAATAATAATAATAAACACAGTGCAACATGCAACTAAGTATACAACCATCATCCACATGCCCATTTACTCTAAGCCATATGGAAGCATTTCTAAGGTACTCACTGGGTAACCACATGGCCATTTATGTATTGAGACTGTTAGCACTATCAGGTGGAAAATGACAAATACTACAAACACCAGTTGAACCTGGGATCCTGCAATCGACCATCTGCACTGTAGGCGGGTTGCCTAACCACTGGACTATGGAGCCACCCAAAGATTATGCTAAGCAGAGAGACTTTTCTCAAAGTATATTCTGTGTATTTAGTATTGATGTTGAACTTTATCAAAATCAATTACAGTAATAATAATAAACACAGTGCAACATGCAACTAAGTATACAACCATCATCCACATGCCCATTTACTCTAAGCCATATGGAAGCATTTCTAAGGTACTCACTGGGTAACCACATGGCCATTTATGTATTGAGACTGTTAGCACTATCAGGTGGAAAATGACAAATACTACAAACACCAGTTGAACCTGGGATTTGAACCTGTGACCCTGCAATCACCATCTGCACTGTAGGTGGGTTGCTTAACCACTGGGCTATGGAGCCTCCCAAAGATTATGCTAAGCAGAGAGACTTTTCTCAAAGTATATTCTGTGTATTTAGTATTGATGTTGAACTTTATCAAAATCAATTACAATAATAATAATAAACACAGTGCAACATGCAACTAAGTATACAACCATCATCCACATGCCCATTTACTCTAAGCCATATGGAAGCATTTCTAAGGTACTCACTGGGTATCCACATGGCCATTTATGTATTGAGACTGTTAGCACTATCAGGTGGAAAATGACAAATACTACAAACACCAGTTGAACCTGCGATTTGAACCTGTGACCCTGCAATCACCATCTGCACTGTAGGCGTGTTGCCTAACCACTGGGCTATGGAGGCTCCCAAAAATTATGCTAAGCAGAGAGACTTTTCTCAAAGTATATTCTGTGTATTTAGTATTGATGTAGAACTTTAACAAAATCAATTAAAATAATAATAATAAACACAGTGCAACATCCAACCATCATCCACACGCACATTTACTCTAAGCCATATGGAGGCATTTCTAAGGTACTCACTGGGTAACCACATGGCCATTTATGTATTGAGACTGTTAGCACTATCAGGTGGAAAATGACAAATACTACAAACACCAGTTGAACCTGGGATTTGAACCTGTGACCCTGCAATCACCATCTGCACTGTAGGCGTGTTGCCTAACCACTGGGCTATGGAGGCTCCCAAAAATTATGCTAAGCAGAGAGACTTTTCTCAAAGTATATTCTGTGTATTTAGTATTGATGTAGAACTTTAACAAAATCAATTAAAATAATAATAATAAACACAGTGCAACATCCAACCATCATCCACACGCACATTTACTCTAAGCCATATGGAAGCATTTCTAAGGTACTCACTGGGTAACCACATGGCCATTTATGTATTGAGACTGTTAGCACTATCAGGTGGAAAATGACAAATACTACAAACACCAGTTGAACCTGGGATTTGAACCTGCACTGTAGGCGGGTTGCTTAACCACTGGGCTATGGAGCCTCCCAAAGATTATGCTAAGCAGAGAGACTTTTCTCAAAGTCTATTCTGTGTATTTAGTATTGATGTAGAACTTTAACAAAATCAATTAAAATAATAATAATAAACACAGTGCAACATCCAACCATCATCCACACGCACATTTACTCTAAGCCATATGGAAGCATTTCTAAGGTACTCACTGGGTAACCACATGGCCATTTATGTATTGAGACTGTTAGCACTATCAGGTGGAAAATGACAAATACTACAAACACCAGTTGAACCTGGGATTCGAACCTGTGACCCTGCAATCACCATCTGCACTGTAGGCGGGTTGCCTAACCACTGGGCTATGGAGCCTCCCAAAGATTATGCTAAGCAGAGAGACTTTTCTCAAAGTATATTCTGTGTATTTAGTATTGATGTTGAACTTTATCAAAATCAATTACAATAATAATAATAAACACAGTGCAACATGCAACTAAGTATACAACCATCATCCACATGCCCATTTACTCTAAGCCATATGGAAGCATTTCTAAGGTACTCACTGGGTAACCACATGGCCATTTATGTATTGAGACTGTTAGCACTATCAGGTGGAAAATGACAAATACTACAAACACCAGTTGAACCTGGGATCCTGCAATCGACCATCTGCACTGTAGGCGGGTTGCCTAACCACTGGGCTATGGAGCCACGCAAAGATTATGCTAAGCAGAGAGACTTTTCTCAAAGTATATTCTGTGTATTTAGTATTGATGTTGAACTTTATCAAAATCAATTACAATATTAATAATAAACACAGTGCAACATGCAACTAAGTATACAACCATCATCCACATGCCCATTTACTCTAAGCCATATGGAAGCATTTCTAAGGTACTCACTGGGTATCCACATGGCCATTTATGTATTGAGACTGTTAGCACTATCAGGTGGAAAATGACAAATACTACAAACACCAGTTGAACCTGCGATTTGAACCTGTGACCCTGCAATCACCATCTGCACTGTAGGTGGGTTGCCTAACCACTGGGATATGGAACCTCCCAAAGATTATGCTAAGCAGAGAGACTTTTCTCAAAGTATATTCTGTGTATTTAGTATTGAGGTAGAACTTTAACAAAATCAATTAAAATAATAATAATAAACACAGTGCAACATCCAACCATCATCCACACGCACATTTACTCTAAGCCATATGGAGGCATTTCTAAGGTACTCACTGGGTAACCACATGGCCATTTATGTATTGAGACTGTTAGCACTATCAGGTGGAAAATGACAAATACTACAAACACCAGTTGAACCTGGGATTTGAACCTGTGACCCTGCAATCACCATCTGCACTGTAGGCGTGTTGCCTAACCACTGGGCTATGGAGGCTCCCAAAAATTATGCTAAGCAGAGAGACTTTTCTCAAAGTATATTCTGTGTATTTAGTATTGATGTAGAACTTTAACAAAATCAATTAAAATAATAATAATAAACACAGTGCAACATCCAACCATCATCCACACGCACATTTACTCTAAGCCATATGGAAGCATTTCTAAGGTACTCACTTGGTAACCACATGGCCATTTATGTATTGAGACTGTTAGCACTATCAGGTGGAAAATGACAAATACTACAAACACCAGTTGAACCTGGGATTTGAACCTGCACTGTAGGCGGGTTGCTTAACCACTGGGCTATGGAGCCTCCCAAAGATTATGCTAAGCAGAGAGACTTTTCTCAAAGTATATTCTGTGTATTTAGTATTGATGTAGAACTTTAACAAAATAAATTAAAATAATAATAATAAACACAGTGCAACATCCAACCATCATCCACACGCACATTTACTCTAAGCCATATGGAAGCATTTCTAAGGTACTCACTGGGTAACCACATGGCCATTTATGTATTGAGACTGTTAGCACTATCAGGTGGAAAATGACAAATACTACAAACACCAGTTGAACCTGGGATTCGAACCTGTGACCCTACAATCACCATCTGCACTGTAGGTGGGTTGCTTAACCACTGGGCTATGGAGCCTCCCAAAGATTATGCTAAGCAGAGAGACTTTTCTCAAAGTATATTCTGTGTATTTAGTATTGATGTTGAACTTTATCAAAATCAATTACAATAATAATAATAAACACAGTGCAACATGCAACTAAGTATACAACCATCATCCACATGCCCATTTACTCTAAGCCATATGGAAGCATTTCTAAGGTACTCACTGGGTATCCACATGGCCATTTATGTATTGAGACTGTTAGCACTATCAGGTGGAAAATGACAAATACTACAAACACCAGTTGAACCTGCGATTTGAACCTGTGACCCTGCAATCACAATCTGCACTGTAGGTGGGTTGCCTAACCACTGGGATATGGAACCTCCCAAAGATTATGCTAAGCAGAGAGACTTTTCTCAAAGTATATTCTGTGTATTTAGTATTGAGGTAGAACTTTAACAAAATCAATTAAAATAATAATAATAAACACAGTGCAACATCCAACCATCATCCACACGCACATTTACTCTAAGCCATATGGAGGCATTTCTAAGGTACTCACTGGGTAACCACATGGCCATTTATGTATTGAGACTGTTAGCACTATCAGGTGGAAAATGACAAATACTACAAACACCAGTTGAACCTGGGATTTGAACCTGTGACCCTGCAATCACCATCTGCACCGTAGGCGTGTTGCCTAACCACTGGGCTATGGAGGATCCCAAAAATTATGCTAAGCAGAGAGACTTTTCTCAAAGTATATTCTGTGTATTTAGTATTGATGTAGAACTTTAACAAAATCAATTAAAATAATAATAATAAACACAGTGCAACATCCAACCATCATCCACACGCACATTTACTCTAAGCCATATGGAAGCATTTCTAAGGTACTCACTGGGTAACCACATGGCCATTTATGTATTGAGACTGTTAGCACTATCAGGTGGAAAATGACAAATACTACAAACACCAGTTGAACCTGGGATTTGAACCTGCACTGTAGGCGGGTTGCTTAACCACTGGGCTATGGAGCCTCCCAAAGATTATGCTAAGCAGAGAGACTTTTCTCAAAGTATATTCTGTGTATTTAGTATTGATGTAGAACTTTAACAAAATCAATTAAAATAATAATAATAAACACAGTGCAACATCCAACCATCATCCATACGCACATTTACTCTAAGCCATATGGAAGCATTTCTAAGGTACTCACTGGGTAACCACATGGCCATTTATGTATTGAGACTGTTAGCACTATCAGGTGGAAAATGACAAATACTACAAACACCAGTTGAACCTGGGATTGTGAACCTGTGACCCTGCAATCACCATCTGCACTGTAGGCGGGTTGCTTAACCACTGGGCTATGGAGCCTCCCAAAGATTATTCTAAGCAGAGAGACTTTTCTCAAAGTATATTCTGTGTATTTAGTATTGATGTTGAACTTTATCAAAATCAATTACAATAATAATAATAAACACAGTACAACATGCAACTAAGTATACAACCATCATCCACATGCCCATTTACTCTAAGCCATATGGAAGCATTTCTAAGGTACTCACTGGGTATCCACATGGCCATTTATGTATTGAGACTGTTAGCACTATCAGGTGGAAAATGACAAATACTACAAACACCAGTTGAACCTGCGATTTGAACCTGTGACCCTGCAATCACCATCTGCACTGTAGGCGTGTTGCCTAACCACTGGGCTATGGAGGCTCCCAAAAATTATGCTAAGCAGAGAGACTTTTCTCAAAGTATATTCTGTGTATTTAGTATTGATGTAGAACTTTAACAAAATCAATTAAAATAATAATAATAAACACAGTGCAACATCCAACCATCATCCACACGCACATTTACTCTAAGCCATATGGAGGCATTTCTAAGGTACTCACTGGGTAACCACATGGCCATTTATGTATTGAGACTGTTAGCACTATCAGGTGGAAAATGACAAATACTACAAACACCAGTTGAACCTGGGATTTGAACCTGTGACCCTGCAATCACCATCTGCACTGTAGGCGTGTTGCCTAACCACTGGGCTATGGAGGCTCCCAAAAATTATGCTAAGCAGAGAGACTTTTCTCAAAGTATATTCTGTGTATTTAGTATTGATGTAGAACTTTAACAAAATCAATTAAAATAATAATAATAAACACAGTGCAACATCCAACCATCATCCACACGCACATTTACTCTAAGCCATATGGAAGCATTTCTAAGGTACTCACTGGGTAACCACATGGCCATTTATGTATTGAGACTGTTAGCACTATCAGGTGGAAAATGACAAATACTACAAACACCAGTTGAACCTGGGATTTGAACCTGCACTGTAGGCGGGTTGCTTAACCACTGGGCTATGGAGCCTCCCAAAGATTATGCTAAGCAGAGAGACTTTTCTCAAAGTCTATTCTGTGTATTTAGTATTGATGTAGAACTTTAACAAAATCAATTAAAATAATAATAATAAACACAGTGCAACATCCAACCATCATCCACACGCACATTTACTCTAAGCCATATGGAAGCATTTCTAAGGTACTCACTGGGTAACCACATGGCCATTTATGTATTGAGACTGTTAGCACTATCAGGTGGAAAATGACAAATACTACAAACACCAGTTGAACCTGGGATTCGAACCTGTGACCCTGCAATCACCATCTGCACTGTAGGCGGGTTGCCTAACCACTGGGCTATGGAGCCTCCCAAAGATTATGCTAAGCAGAGAGACTTTTCTCAAAGTATATTCTGTGTATTTAGTATTGATGTTGAACTTTATCAAAATCAATTACAATAATAATAATAAACACAGTGCAACATGCAACTAAGTATACAACCATCATCCACATGCCCATTTACTCTAAGCCATATGGAAGCATTTCTAAGGTACTCACTGGGTAACCACATGGCCATTTATGTATTGAGACTGTTAGCACTATCAGGTGGAAAATGACAAATACTACAAACACCAGTTGAACCTGGGATCCTGCAATCGACCATCTGCACTGTAGGCGGGTTGCCTAACCACTGGGCTATGGAGCCACCCAAAGATTATGCTAAGCAGAGAGACTTTTCTCAAAGTATATTCTGTGTATTTAGTATTGATGTTGAACTTTATCAAAATCAATTACAATAATAATAATAAACACAGTGCAACATGCAACTAAGTATACAACCATCATCCACATGCCCATTTACTCTAAGCCATATGGAAGCATTTCTAAGGTACTCACTGGGTATCCACATGGCCATTTATGTATTGAGACTGTTAGCACTATCAGGTGGAAAATGACAAATACTACAAACACCAGTTGAACCTGCGATTTGAACCTGTGACCCTGCAATCACCATCTGCACTGTAGGTGGGTTGCCTAACCACTGGGATATGGAACCTCCCAAAGATTATGCTAAGCAGAGAGACTTTTCTCAAAGTATATTCTGTGTATTTAGTATTGAGGTAGAACTTTAACAAAATCAATTAAAATAATAATAATAAACACAGTGCAACATCCAACCATCATCCACACGCACATTTACTCTAAGCCATATGGAGGCATTTCTAAGGTACTCACTGGGTAACCACATGGCCATTTATGTATTGAGACTGTTAGCACTATCAGGTGGAAAATGACAAATACTACAAACACCAGTTGAACCTGGGATTTGAACCTGTGACCCTGCAATCACCATCTGCACTGTAGGCGTGTTGCCTAACCACTGGGCTATGGAGGCTCCCAAAAATTATGCTAAGCAGAGAGACTTTTCTCAAAGTATATTCTGTGTATTTAGTATTGATGTAGAACTTTAACAAAATCAATTAAAATAATAATAATAAACACAGTGCAACATCCAACCATCATCCACACGCACATTTACTCTAAGCCATATGGAAGCATTTCTAAGGTACTCACTTGGTAACCACATGGCCATTTATGTATTGAGACTGTTAGCACTATCAGGTGGAAAATGACAAATACTACAAACACCAGTTGAACCTGGGATTTGAACCTGCACTGTAGGCGGGTCGCTTAACCACTGGGCTATGGAGCCTCCCAAAGATTATGCTAAGCAGAGAGACTTTTCTCAAAGTATATTCTGTGTATTTAGTATTGATGTAGAACTTTAACAAAATCAATTAAAATAATAATAATAAACACAGTGCAACATCCAACCATCATCCACACGCACATTTACTCTAAGCCATATGGAAGCATTTCTAAGGTACTCACTGGGTAACCACATGGCCATTTATGTATTGAGACTATTAGCACTATCAGGTGGAAAATGACAAATACTACAAACACCAGTTGAACCTGGGATTCGAACCTGTGACCCTGCAATCACCATCTGCACTGTAGGTGGGTTGCTTAACCACTGGGCTATGGAGCCTCCCAAAGATTATGCTAAGCAGAGAGACTTTTCTCAAAGTATATTCTGTGTATTTAGTATTGATGTTGAACTTTATCAAAATCAATTACAATAATAATAATAAACACAGTGCAACATGCAACTAAGTATACAACCATCATCCACATGCCCATTTACTCTAAGCCATATGGAAGCATTTCTAAGGTACTCACTGGGTATCCACATGGCCATTTATGTATTGAGACTGTTAGCACTATCAGGTGGAAAATGACAAATACTACAAACACCAGTTGAACCTGCGATTTGAACCTGTGACCCTGCAATCACAATCTGCACTGTAGGTGGGTTGCCTAACCACTGGGATATGGAACCTCCCAAAGATTATGCTAAGCAGAGAGACTTTTCTCAAAGTATATTCTGTGTATTTAGTATTGAGGTAGAACTTTAACAAAATCAATTAAAATAATAATAATAAACACAGTGCAACATCCAACCATCATCCACACGCACATTTACTCTAAGCCATATGGAGGCATTTCTAAGGTACTCACTGGGTAACCACATGGCCATTTATGTATTGAGACTGTTAGCACTATCAGGTGGAAAATGACAAATACTACAAACACCAGTTGAACCTGGGATTTGAACCTGTGACCCTGCAATCACCATCTGCACCGTAGGCGTGTTGCCTAACCACTGGGCTATGGAGGATCCCAAAAATTATGCTAAGCAGAGAGACTTTTCTCAAAGTATATTCTGTGTATTTAGTATTGATGTAGAACTTTAACAAAATCAATTAAAATAATAATAATAAACACAGTGCAACATCCAACCATCATCCACACGCACATTTACTCTAAGCCATATGGAAGCATTTCTAAGGTACTCACTGGGTAACCACATGGCCATTTATGTATTGAGACTGTTAGCACTATCAGGTGGAAAATGACAAATACTACAAACACCAGTTGAACCTGGGATTTGAACCTGCACTGTAGGCGGGTTGCTTAACCACTGGGCTATGGAGCCTCCCAAAGATTATGCTAAGCAGAGAGACTTTTCTCAAAGTATATTCTGTGTATTTAGTATTGATGTTGAACTTTATCAAAATCAATTACAATAATAATAATAAACACAGTGCAACATGCAACTAAGTATACAACCATCATCCACATGCCCATTTACTCTAAGCCATATGGAAGCATTTCTAAGGTACTCACTGAGTATCCACATGGCCATTTATGTATTGAGACTGTTAGCACTATCAGGTGGAAAATGACAAATACTACAAACACCAGTTGAACCTGGGATTTGAACCTGTGACCCTGCAATCACCATCTGCACTGTAGGTGGGTTGCCTAACCACTGGGCTATGGAGCCTCCCAAAGATTATGCTAAGCAGAGAGACTTTTCTCAAAGTATATTCTGTGTATTTAGTATTGATGTAGAACTTTAACAAAATCAATTAAAATAATAATAATAAACACAGTGCAACATCCAACCATCATCCACACGCACATTTACTCTAAGCCATATGGAGGCATTTCTAAGGTACTCACTGGGTAACCACATGGCCATTTATGTATTGAGACTGTTAGCACTATCAGGTGGAAAATGACAAATACTACAAACACCAGTTGAACCTGGGATTCGAACCTGTGACCCTGCAATCACCACCTGCAATGTAGGCGGGTTGCTTAACCACTGGGCTATGGAGCCTCCCAAAGATTATGCTAAGCAGAGAGACTTTTCTCAAAGTATATTCTGTGTACTTAGTATTGATGTAGAACTTTAACAAAATCAATTAAAATAATAATAATAAACACAGTGCAACATCCAACCATCATCCACACGCACATTTACTCTAAGCCATATGGAAGCATTTCTAAGGTACTCACTGGGTAACCACATGGCCATTTATGTATTGAGACTGTTAGCACTATCAGGTGGAAAATGACAAATACTACAAACACCAGTTGAACCTGGGATTCGAACCTGTGACCCTGCAATCACCAGCTGCACTGTAGGCGGGTTGCTTAACCACTGGGCTATGGAGCCTCCCAAAGATTATGCTAAGCAGAGAGACTTTTCTCAAAGTATATTCTGTGTATTTAGTATTGATGTTGAACTTTATCAAAATCAATTACAATAATAATAATAAACACAGTGCAACATGCAACTAAGTATACAACCATCATCCACATGCCCATTTACTCTAAGCCATATGGAAGCATTTCTAAGGTACTCACTGGGTATCCACATGGCCATTTATGTATTGAGACTGTTAGCACTATCAGGTGGAAAATGACAAATACTACAAACACCATTTGAACCTGTGACCCTGCAATCACCATCTGCACTGTAGGTGGGTTGCCTAACCACTGGGCTATGGAGCCTCCCAAAGATTATGCTAAGCAGAAAGACTTTTCTCAAAGTATATTCTGTGTATTTAGTATTGATGTAGAACTTTAACAAAATCAATTAAAATAATAATAATAAACACAGTGCAACATCCAACCATCATCCACACGCACATTTACTCTAAGCCATATGGAGGCATTTCTAAGGTACTCACTGGGTAACCACATGGCCATTTATGTATTGAGACTGTTAGCACTATCAGGTGGAAAATGACAAATACTACAAACACCAGTTGAACCTGGGATTTGAACCTGTGACCCTGCAATCACCATCTGCACTGTAGGCGTGTTGCCTAACCACTGGGCTATGGAGGCTCCCAAAAATTATGCTAAGCAGAGAGACTTTTCTCAAAGTATATTCTGTGTATTTAGTATTGATGTAGAACTTTAACAAAATCAATTAAAATAATAATAATAAACACAGTGCAACATCCAACCATCATCCACACGCACATTTACTCTAAGCCATATGGAAGCATTTCTAAGGTACTCACTGGGTAACCACATGGCCATTTATGTATTGAGACTGTTAGCACTATCAGGTGGAAAATGACAAATACTACAAACACCAGTTGAACCTGGGATTTGAACCTGCACTGTAGGCGGGTTGCTTAACCACTGGGCTATGGAGCCTCCCAAAGATTATGCTAAGCAGAGAGACTTTTCTCAAAGTATATTCTGTGTATTTAGTATTGATGTAGAACTTTAACAAAATCAATTAAAATAATAATAATAAACAGTGCAACATCCAACCATCATCCACACGCACATTTACTCTAAGCCATATGGAAGCATTTCTAAGGTACTCACTGGGTAACCACATGGCCATTTATGTATTGAGACTGTTAGCACTATCAGGTGGAAAATGACAAATACTACAAACACCAGTTGAAACTGGGATTTGAACCTGTGACCCTGCAATCACCACCTGCACTGTAGGCGGGTTGCTTAACCACTGGGCTATGGAGCCTCCCAAAGATTATGTTAAGCAGAGAGACTTTTCTCAAAGTATATTCTGTGTATTTAGTATTGATGTAGAACTTTAACAAAATCAATTAAAATAATAATAATAAACACAGTGCAACATCCAACCATCATCCACACGCACATTTACTCTAAGCCATATGGAAGCATTTCTAAGGTACTCACTGGGTAACCACATGGCCATTTATGTATTGAGACTGTTAGCACTATCAGGTGGAAAATGACAAATACTACAAACACCAGTTGAACCTGGGATTCGAACCTGTGACCCTGCAATCACCATCTGCACTGTAGGTGAGTTGCTTAACCACTGGGATATGGAGCCTCCCAAAGATTATGCTAAGCAGAGAGACTTTTCTCAAAGTATATTCTGTGTATTTAGTATTGATGTTGAACTTTATCAAAATCAATTAAAATAATAATAATAAACACAGTGCAACATGCAACTAAGTATACAACCATTTACTCTAAGCCATTTACTCTAAGTATGCCCATTTACTCTAAGCCATATGGAAGCATTTCTAAGGTACTCACTGGGTAACCACATGGCCATTTATGTATTGAGACTGTTAGTACTATCAGGTGGAAAATGACAAATACTACAAACACCAGTTGAACCTGGGATTTGAACCTGTGACCCTGCAATCAACATCTGCACTGTAGGTGGGTTGCCTAACCACTGGGCTATGGAGCCTCCCAAAGATTATGCTAAGCAGAGAGACTTTTCTCAAAGTATATTCTGTGTATTTAGTATTGATGTAGAACTTTAACAAAATCAATTAAAATAATAATAATAAACACAGTGCAACATCCAACCATCATCCACACGCACATTTACTCTAAGCCATATGGAGGCATTTCTAAGGTACTCACTGGGTAACCACATGGCCATTTATGTATTGAGACTGTTAGCACTATCAGGTGGAAAATGACAAATACTACAAACACCAGTTGAACCTGGGATTCGAACCTGTGACCCTGCAATCATCATCTGCACTGTAGGCGTGTTGCCTAACCACTGGGCTATGGAGGCTCCCAAAAGTTATGCTAAGCAGAGAGACTTTTCTCAAAGTATATTCTGTGTATTTAGTATTGATGTAGAACTTTAACAAAATCAATTAAAATAATAATAATAAACACAGTGCAACATCCAACCATCATCCACACGCACATTTACTCTAAGCCATATGGAAGCATTTCTAAGGTACTCACTGGGTAACCACATGGCCATTTATGTATTGAGACTGTTAGCACTATCAGGTGGAAAATGACAAATACTACAAACACCAGTTGAACCTGGGATTCGAACCTGCACTGTAGGCGGGTTGCTTAAGCACTGGGCTATGGAGCCTCCCAAAGATTATGCTAAGCAGAGAGACTTTTCTCAAAGTATATTTTGTGTATTTAGTATTGATGTAGAACTTTAACAAAATCAATTAAAATAATAATAATAAACACAGTGCAACATCCAACCATCATCCACACGCACATTTACTCTAAGCCATATGGAAGCATTTCTAAGGTACTCACTGGGTAACCACATGGCCATTTATGTATTGAGACTGTTAGCACTATCAGGTGGAAAATGACAAATACTACAAACACCAGTTGAACCTGGGATTTGAACCTGTGACCCTGCAATCACCACCTGCACTGTAGGCGGGTTGCTTAACCACTGGGCTATGGAGCCTCCCAAAGATTATGCTAAGCAGAGAGACTTTTCTCAAAGTCTATTCTGTGTATTTAGTATTGATGTAGAACTTTAACAAAATCAATTAAAATAATAATAATAAACACAGTGCAACATCCAACCATCATCCACACGCACATTTACTCTAAGCCAGGCCTGGCCAACCCGTGGCTCTCCAGCTGTTGTAAAACTACAAGTCCCATCATGCTTTGCTACAGTTTTGCTATTAGGGAAGGCTAAAATTGTGGCAGGGCATGCGTAGTTTCACAACATCTGGAGAGCCACAGGTTGGCCAGGCCTGCTCTAAGCCATATGGAAGCATTTCTAAGGTACTCACTGGGTAACCACATGGCCATTTATGTATTGAGGCTGTTAGCACTATCAGGTGGAAAATGACAAATACTACAAACACCAGTTGAACCTTGGATTCGAACCTGTGACCCTGCAATCACCACCTGCAATGTAGGCAGGTTGCTTAACCACTGGGCTATGGAGCCTCCCAAAGATTATGCTAAGCAGAGAGACTTTTCTCAAAGTATATTCTGTGTACTTAGTATTGATGTAGAACTTTAACAAAATCAATTAAAATAATAATAATAAACACAGTGCAACATCCAACCATCATCCACACGCACATTTACTCTAAGCCATATGGAAGCATTTCTAAGGTACTCACTGGGTAACCACATGGCCATTTATGTATTGAGACTGTTAGCACTATCAGGTGGAAAATGACAAATACTACAAACACCAGTTGAACCTGGGATTCGAACCTGTGACCCTGCAATCACCACCTGCACTGTAGGCGGGTTGCTTAACCACTGGGCTATGGAGCCTCCCAAAGATTATGCTAAGCAGAGAGACTTTTCTCAAAGTCTATTCTGTGTATTTAGTATTGATGTAGAACTTTAACAAAATCAATTAAAATAATAATAATAAACACAGTGCAACATCCAACCATCATCCACACGCACATTTACTCTAAGCCATATGGAAGCATTTCTAAGGTACTCACTGGGTAACCACATGGCCATTTATGTATTGAGACTGTTAGCACTATCAGGTGGAAAATGACAAATACTACAAACACCAGTTGAACCTGGGATTTGAACCTGTGACCCTGCAATCACCATCTGCACTGTAGGTGGGTTGCTTAACCACTGGGCTATGGAGCCTCCCAAAGATTATGCTAAGCAGAGAGACTTTTCTCAAAGTATATTCTGTGTATTTAGTATTGATGTTGAACTTTATCAAAATCAATTACAATAATAATAATAAACACAGTGCAACATGCAACTAAGTATACAACCATCATCCACATACCCATTTACTCTAAGCCATATGGAAGCATTTCTAAGGTACTCACTTGGTATCCACATGGCCATTTATGTATTGAGACTGTTAGCACTATCAGGTGGAAAATGACAAATACTACAAACACCAGTTGAACCTGGGATTCGAACCTGTGACCCTGCAATCACCATCTGCACTGTAGGCGGGTTGCTTAACCACTGGGCTATGGAGCCTCCCAAAGATTATGCTAAGCAGAGAGACTTTTCTCAAAGTATATTCTGTGTATTTAGTATTGATGTTGAACTTTATCAAAATCAATTACAGTAATAATAATAAACACAGTGCAACATGCAACTAAGTATACAACCGTCATCCACATGCCCATTTACTCTAAGCCATATGGAAGCATTTCTAAGGTACTCACTGGGTATCCACATGGCCATTTATGTATTGAGACTGTTAGCACTATCAGGTGGAAAATGACAAATACTACAAACACCAGTTGAACCTGGGATTCGAACCTGTGATCCTGCAATCACCATCTGCACTGTAGGTGGGTTGCTTAACCATTGGGCTATGGAGCCTCCCAAAGATTATGCTAAGCAGAGAGACTTTTCTCAAAGTATATTCTGTGTATTTAGTATTGACTTTATCAAAATCAATTACAATAATAATAAACACAGTGCAACATGCAACTAAGTATACAACCATCATCCACATTTACTCTAAGCCATATGGAAGCATTTCTAAGGTACTCACTGGGTAACCACATGGCCATTTATGTATTGAGACTGTTAGCACTATCAGGTGGAAAATGACAAATACTACAAACACCAGTTGAATCTGGGATTCGAACCTGGGATTCGAACCTGTGACCCTGCAATCACCATCTGCACTGTAGGCGGGTTGCCTAACCACTGGGTTATGGAGGCTCCCAAAGATTATGCTAAGCAGAGAGACTTTTCTCAAAGTATATTCTGTGTATTTAGTATTGATGTTGAACTTTATCAAAATCAATTACAATAATAATAATAATAATAATAATAATAATAAACACAGTGCAACATCCAACCATCATCCACACGCACATTTACTCTAAGCCGTATGGAAGCATTTCCAAGGTACTCACTGGGGAACCACATGGCCATTTATGTATTGAGACTGTTAGCACTATCAGGTGGAAAATGACAAATACTACAAACACCAGTTGAACCCGGGATGCGAATCAGTGACCCTGCAATCACCATCTGCACTGTAGGTGGGTTGCCTAACCATTGGGATATGGAGCCTCCCAAAGATTATGCTAAGCAGAGAGACTTTTCTCAAAGTATATTCTGTGTATTTAGTATTGATGTTGAACTTTATCAAAATCAATTACAATAATAATAAACACAGTGCAACATGCAACTAAGTATACAACCATAATCCACATGCCCATTTACTTTAAGCCATATGGAAGCATTTCTAAGGTACTCACTGGGGAACCACATGGCCATTTATGTATTGAGACTGTTAGCACTATCAGGTGGAAAATGACAAATACTACAAACACCAGTTGAACCTGGGATTCGAACCTGTGACCCTGGGACCAGGGTTGCCTAACCATTGGGCTATGGAGCCTCCCAAAGATTATGCTAAGCAGAGAGACATTTCTTAAAGTATATTCTGTGTATTTAGTATTGATGTTGAACTTTATCAAAATCAATTAAAATAATAATAATAAACACAGTGCAACATCCAACCATCATCCACACGCACATTTACTCTAAGCCGTATGGAAGCATTTCTAAGGTACTCACTGGGGAACCACATGGTCATTTATGTATTGAGACTGTTAGCACTATCAGGTGGAAAATGACAAATACTACAAACACCAGTTGAACACGGGATGCGAACCAGTGACCCTGCAATCACCATCTGCACTGTAGGCGGGTTGCCTAACCATTGGGCTATGGAGCCTCCCAAAGATTATGCTAAGCAGAGAGACTTTTCTCAAAGTATATTCTGTGTATTTAGTATTGATGTAGAACTTTAACAAAATCAATTAAAATAATAATAATAAACACAGTGCAACATCCAACCATCATCCACACGCACATTTACTCTAAGCCGTATGGAAGCATTTCCAAGGTACTCACTGGGGAACCACATGGCCATTTATGTATTGACTGTTAGCACTATCAGGTGGAAAATGACAAATACTACAAACACCAGTTGAACCTGGGATTCGAACCTGTGACCCTGCAATCACCATCTGCACTGTAGGCGGGTTGCTTAACCACTGGGCTATGGAGCCTCCCAAAGATTATGCTAAGCAGAGAGACTTTTCTCAAAGTATATTCTGTGTATTTAGTATTGATGTTGAACTTTATCAAAATCAATTACAGTAATAATAATAAACACAGTGCAACATGCAACTAAGTATACAACCATCATCCACATGCCCATTTACTCTAAGCCATATGGAAGCATTTCTAAGGTACTCACTGTGTAAGTTTTCTTAAACCAATTATTATAATCCCTTCTGTACACCTTCATTTCCTTGGATATATTTATCACACTCTTGGGCGCTTGTTTTCACCAATTCTTGTAACAGATTATATGTGCATACCTAACACATTTCTTTGCATTATAAGCAGCCGCTCGTACAAATTTATTGAGAAGTGTTTTAAAGTTTTTTATATAAAAAAATCTTTTATTTGTCTATTTCCAAAGGGATTTTATATACTAATGGTATAGATCTCACAAAATCGCACCTGAGCGCCATAGTTTTCAATTCTATATTTTAGCTCTGGGGTTTTTTTTCTGTCGGCAGCCGGTGCCTGTGCTCTTACCAACAATGTTTAAAAATAGAGGTCACGAAAAAAGAAATGACCTTTTTAACCAAATATTCAATGAAGGTTCTGTGACTGCGGACATAAATATTCATAACGAAAGTGATATGGATTCCCTCTTTTGGGAAGCAGAAAGATTGCTCACTAAAGAAATCAAAGCATGGTGGGAGATAAAGGGTCTTTAACAATACATAACAGTAAATAGGATCCCAAGGGGTCTAAGATTAATAAAAAGACCCACATTTGGTTTAGATAATACAGAATTCATCTCCAAGAGGGATGACATTTTGCATAATTGCTCAATTAATCTAATGAAGCTCATAGTTCTAGAAAAACAGAAAATTCTCGTTTTAATCGAAGACGATCTCAAAGCTAAAGAACAACAATTAGCGATACACAAAGATAAGAAGAATTCAAAGCAAACAATCTCACACTAACAAAGAAACTTGAGCATATTGAGGAAGATGTCATCAAAGGTAAACAAAAGAAATTCTTCAGAGATAAACAAGATTATCTACACAATAAAATACAAAACTGGAGTAGATTCCAAGACAAAAAATACCAACACATTCCTGTATATCAGGATCCAGGAGCAAGGAAATGGAAAACAACACCATATAGGAATAAAAATTTTCGTAATCAAAATCGACAACAAACACATCAAGAAAAAGAAAGAACTAATTACATGACTTCAAAAATTGTAGCTACAAACAACAGATTCTCAGATTATCAGCCCTCCAAAGAGTAGAGTCAAATAGTGACTCTGATTTTTAATCCCCGGATCCAACAATAGAGAACACATTCTCTACAAGGAAAACATTTTTCAGAAAAAGACTGAAAGGGAATTCTCCCATGAAAAGAAGCCTCCAAGAAGACGAGGCACAAGGGGCGGGCATAGGAAGAACAAACAAACGAAGATATCTTCAATAAGGAACCCTGTGGAACAAGGAATTTTCAACCTTTTAAGTCATACTCTCAATGAAGCAGAAGTATCAAGGGTTTAAAATTTGCACCTGACAAACAGATGAATAAATTTGACACCTTTATAAATCTTAATAAGTTCTCAAGATCCCTCACTTTAAAGCGACATTTTGCGAAGAAAGAACAACCAATAGATTCAATGGAACCCTCTAAATCAGGTCTGAAAAGGAAATCGAAATATTACCCTCTGGAATCCAAAGGTAATCATATAAGTGTATTCCAGGAGTTAGTGAGAAAAGACCTATGGGATATTGAATTTAAGAAACCCTCTTTTTCTAACCTGAAGAATAAAGAGAAAGAAGCCCTTAAAAATCTGAAAGCTAATGAAGAGATCATTATCAAACAGGCAGACAAAGGAGGAGGTATTGTTCTCCTAGATAGAGAGGCATATGAATCTGAAGCTCTGCACCTCCTAAATGATGCATCCTCCTACAAATACCTCCCACAAGATCCAACTAATTTCTTTGTAGAAGAACTCAGAATTCTATTGGTACACTACTTCCAGAACAACATCTTGGATAAAAATGAATTTCAGTATCTTATGACAACAACACCTGTAATCCCTACATTTTACTATCTCCCAAACATACATAAAAACCTCTCAAGACCACGGGCAGACCCATTATTGCGGGGATTGATTCCCTTACTAGTCACATATCAGAATATGTTGACATCTTTCTACGTAAATATGTAATCAACTTACCACCTTTCCTGAAGGACACCAGCAGTGTAATCAATATGTTGTCCTCAGTTGAATGGAAGGATTCTTACCTTTGGATTACCATAGACGTACAAAGTCTATATACCTCTATTGTCCATGAAAAGGGAATAGAAGCCTGCAGAAGATTTCTGGATAAAGATCAAGAATTATCAATAACCCACAAGAATGCAATCTGTGATTTTATGAAATTTATCTTGGTCATAACTACTTCACATTCCAGCGGAATTTCTTCCTGCAAATTTGTGGAACAGCCATGGGTACGTCCTTTGCGCCCAGTTTTGCCAACCTATTAATGGGCTCATGGGAAGAAGATTGTATCTACAACAACAACCCCTACCTGAAAAATCTGATAATTTACAAACGATATATAGATGATATTCAGATCATCTGGGAAGGAGAGGAGGAACTATTCAGAAGCTTTTTTCAATCACTCACCACGAATCAATATAACCTGAATTTCACATACGAGATCAGCAAAGAAAGTGTTCATTACCTGGATCTAACCCTGTCGAGCTTTGAATCAAAAGTTACAACCAGTAATCACATAAAAGAAGTAGACACTAATAGCTATTTACACTTCTGAAGTTGCCATGCCCGCAATTGGAAAACCAATATTCCATACTCTCAGTTGTATCTCATTAAGCGCAGCTGCAGTAATGAACAGGATTGTCAAAACCAATTAACAACATATGCCACCAGATTTAAAGAACGAAAATATCCAGAACAAGTGATAACTCAAGCCTTAGAAAAAACAGCCAATAAACAAAGAACAGAACTATTCAATAAACAAGTACAGAAGAAATCAGAGAACTTTACTCCTTTCATTACTACATTCAGCAATCAAGAACAGAACATTAGAAAATCCATCAACAAGCACTGGAACATCTTATTAATGGATCCTATATTAAAATAAATTCTTCCATCAAGACCAGACATTGTATTCCGGAAAACTAGTAACCTAAAAGACATTTTGGCGCCAAGTCATTTACAAAGTAAGAACAAATCTGGAAACAATACCTTCATAAACTGCAAAGGATGCTATAAATGTGGAAATTGCAGTATCTGTAAATATCTTCATCCAAATAGGAAAAAAATCACGAATTACGATAGCACCAAAGAGTATAACATCAAAGACTTTCTAAACTGTAGTTCGACCATGGTAATCTATCTATTAGAGTGCACATGTGGATTAAAATACGTTGGTAAGACGAAAAGGGTCTTAAAACTACGAATCCAAGAGCACATTAGAAACATCAAGAACAAGATAGCGAACCATACAGTTTCCAAACACTTCACAGAAAAGCATAAATCAAACCCTGAAGATATTTCATTCAAAGCAATTGAACTGGTTAAACTTGGAGAAAGAGGGGGAGACATTCTTAATAAATTATCGAAACGAGAAATGTTTTGGATACATGAATTAAAGACCTTGTCACCGCTAGGACTGAATGAAGCATTTGAAATTGCTCCTTACCTTTGATATTTCATTTCTCATCACACCTCCTATCTTTTTCCCCATCCACGCATACGACTATTTAGATAATTTGTTTCTCTTGATATATTAATCTACACATAGTTCAAACTGATGTTATAAGTTTTCATATGGTTCTTTTTCAGCAAATTCTGTTATTACACCTGTGAGGAAGAGCATAATGTGGCTCAAAGTAGGGTGCAAGGACAAAGTTCACAGCCAAGCACCTTGAACATCATAAAAACAATGGACATTTGAAGGACCAAAAAGAGGAGTCCTTATTACTGGATCCGATTCATTGGTCCACCCCATATGAAATTAAATTGGGCAAGATTCTATCTATATTGAATCAACAAATGTCTAATTGCACTCAAAATTACTTTATGATATACAATTAATATATAACACTGTTACTTTAAATTAGTGATGAGCGGGTTCAGTTTCCGAGAAACCGAACCCACCCGAGCTTTACCTTTTTTACACGGGTCCGAGCAGACTCGGATCCGCCCGCCTTGCTCGGCTAACCCGAGCGCGCCCGAACGTCATCATCCCGCTGTCGGATTCTCGCGAGATTCGGATTCTATATAAGCAGCCACGCGTCGCCGCCATTTTCACACGTGCATTGAGATTGATAGGGAGAGGACGTGGCTGGCGTCCTCTCCGTTTATAATTGTAGAAGAGACAGTTGATTGCTTGTTTTATTACTAATTGTGGGGAGGATTGGGGAGCAGCTGTTAGGACTCGGAGTAGAGTGCAGAGTTTTGCTGATAGTGACCACCAGTTTTTTTTATCCGTTCTCTGCCTGAAAAAAACGCTCCATACCATATCTGTACTCAGTGTGCTGCATGATATATCTGTGCTGAGTGCTCACACTGGCTTAATTGTGGGGACTGGGGAGCAGCTATAGCAGGAGTACAGTGCACAGTTTTGCTGACAGTGACCACCAGTATACATTTGTCTGCCTGAAAAACACTCCTGTGGTGGCTTTTTTTTTATACTAGTTTAGCAGTCTGCTGACAGTGTCCACCAGGTCCATTATACTGTATATAGCAGTACGGTAGGCCACTGCTGTACCTACCTCTGTGTCGTCACTCGTCGTCCATAAGTATACTACCATCCATCTACATTGTATACCTGTGGTGGCTTTTTTTTTATACTAGTAGTACTAGTTTAGCAGTCTGCTGACAGTGTCCACCAGGTCCATTATACTGTATATAGCAGTACGGTAGGCCACTGCTGTACCTACCTCTGTGTCGTCAGTCACTCGTCCATAAGTATACTATCCATCCATCTACATTGTATACCTGTGGTGGCTTTTTGTTTTATACTAGTAGTACTAGTTTAGCAGTCTGCTGACAGTGTCCACCAGGTCCATTATACTGTATATAGCAGTACGGTAGGCCAGTGCTGTACCTACCTCTGTCGTCAGTCACTCGTCATCCATTAATAATAATAAGTATACTATCCATCCATCTACATTTTATACCTGTGGTGGCTTTTTTTCTTTATACTAGTAGTACTAGTTTAGCAGTCTGCTGACAGTGTCCACCAGGTCCATTATACTGTATATAGCAGTACGGTAGGCCACTGCTGTACCTACCTCTGTGTCGTCACTCGTCGTCCATAAGTATACTACCATCCATCTACATTGTATACCTGTGGTGGCTTTTTTTTTTATACTAGTAGTACTAGTTTAGCAGTCTGCTGACAGTGTCCACCAGGTCCATTATACTGTATATAGCAGTACGGTAGGCCACTGCTGTACCTACCTCTGTGTCGTCACTCGTCGTCCATAAGTATACTATCCATCCATCTACATTGTATACCTGTGGTGGCTTTTTTTCTTTATACTAGTTTAGCAGTTTGCTGACAGTGTCCACCAGGTCCATTTATTATACTGTATATAGCAGTATGGTAGGCCACTGCTGTACCTACCTCTGTGTCGTCACTCGTCGTCCATAAGTATACTATCCATCCATCTACATTGTATACCTGTGGTGGCTTTTTTTCTTTATACTAGTAGTACTAGTTTAGCAGTCTGCTGACAGTGTCCACCAGGTCCATTATACTGTATATAGCAGTACGGTAGGCCACTGCTGTACCTACCTCTGTGTCGTCACTCGTCGTCCATAAGTATACTACCATCCATCTACATTGTATACCTGTGGTGGCTTTTTTTTTTATACTAGTAGTACTAGTTTAGCAGTCTGCTGACAGTGTCCACCAGGTCCATTATACTGTATATAGCAGTACGGTAGGCCACTGCTGTACCTACCTCTGTGTCGTCACTCGTCGTCCATAAGTATACTATCCATCCATCTACATTGTATACCTGTGGTGGCTTTTTTTCTTTATACTAGTTTAGCAGTTTGCTGACAGTGTCCACCAGGTCCATTTATTATACTGTATATAGCAGTATGGTAGGCCACTGCTGTACCTACCTCTGTGTCGTCACTCGTCGTCCATAAGTATACTATCCATCCATCTACATTGTATACCTGTGGTGGCTTTTTGTTTATACTAGTACTAGTTTAGCAGTCTGCTGACAGTGTCCACCAGGTCCATTATACTGTATATAGCAGTACGGTAGGTCACTGCTGTACCTACCTCTGTGTCGTCACTCGTCATCCATAAGTATACTACCATCCATCTACATTGTATACCTGTGGGGGCTTTTTTTTTATACTAGTAGTACTAGTTTAGCAGTCTGCTGACAGTGTCCACCAGGTCCATTATACTGTATATAACAGTACGGTAGGCCACTGCTGTACCTACCTCTGTGTCGTCAGTCACTCGTCATCCATTAATAATAATAAGTATACTATCCATCCATCTACATTGTATACCTGTGGTGGCTTTTTTTTTATACTAGTAGTACTAGTTTAGCAGTCTGCTGACAGTGTCCACCAGGTCCATTATACTGTATATAGCAGTACGGTAGGCCACTGCTGTACCTACCTCTGTGTCATCAGTCACTCGTCATCCATTAATAATAATAAGTATACTATCCATCCATCTACATTGTATACCTGTGGTGGCTTTTTTTCTTTATACTAGTAGTACTAGTTTAGCAGTCTGCTGACAGTGTCCACCAGGTCCATTATACTGTATATAGCAGTACGGTAGGCCACTGCTGTACCTACCTCTGTGTCGTCACTCGTCGTCCATAAGTATACTATCCATCCATCTACATTGTATACCTGTGGTGGCTTTTTTTCTTTATACTAGTTTAGCAGTTTGCTGACAGTGTCCACCAGGTCCATTTATTATACTGTATATAGCAGTACGGTAGGCCACTGCTGTACCTACATCTGTTTCGTCACTCGTCGTCCATAAGTATACTATCCATCCATCTACATTGTATACCTGTGGTGCATTTAGTTGTGGGCATTAAAATATGGAGAACAAAAATGTGGAGGTTAAAAAAATAGGGAAAGATCAAGATCCACTTCCACCTCGTGCTGAAGCTGCTGCCACTAGTCATGGCCGAGACGATGAAATGCCAGCAACGTCGTCTGCCAAGGCCGATGCCCAATGTCATAGTACAGAGCATGTAAAATCCAAAACACAAAAGATCAGTAAAATGACCCAAAAATCTAAATTAAAAGCGTCTGAGGAGAAGCGTAAACTTGCCAATATGCCATTTACGACACGGAGTGGCAAGGAACGGCTGAGGCCCTGGCCTATGTTCATGGCTAGTGGTTCAGCTTCACATGAGGATGGAAGCACTCATCCTCTCGCTAGAAAAAAGAAAAGACTTAAGCTGGCAAAAGCACAGCAAAGAACTGTGCATTCTTCGAAATCACAAATCCCCAAGGAGAGTCCAATTGTGTCGGCCACTAGGGTCGCTTAGCTTAGTCACACAGCTACCTCATTGCGCCTCTTTTTTTCTTTGCGCCATGTGCTGTTTGGGGAGTATTTTTTTGAAGGGCCATCCTGCGTGACACTGCAGTGCCACTCCTAGATGGGCCAGATGTTTGTGTCGGCCACTTGGGTCGCTTATCTTAGTCACACAGCTACCTCATTGCGCCTCTTTTTTTTCTTTGCATCATGTGCTGTTTGGGGAGTATTTTTTTGAAGTGCCATCCTGCGTGACACTGCAGTGACACTCCTAGATGGGCCAGATGTTTGTGTCGGCCACTTGGGTCGCTTATCTTAGTCACACAGCTACCTCATTGCGCCTCTTTTTTTCTTTGCGTCATGTGCTGTTTGGGGAGTATTTTTTTGAAGGGCCATCCTGCGTGACACTGCAGTGCCACTCCTAGATGGGCCAGATATTTGTGTCGGCCACTTGGGTCGCTTATCTTAGTCACACAGCTACCTCATTGCGCCTCTTTTTTTTCTTTGCATCATGTGCTGTTTGGGGAGTATTTTTTTGAAGGGCCATCCTGCGTGACACTGCAGTGCCACTCCTAGATGGGCCAGATGTTTGTGTCGGCCACTTGGGTCGCTTATCTTAGTCACACAGCTACCTCATTGCGCCTCTTTTTTTCTTTGCATCATGTGCTGTTTGGGGAGTATTTTTTTGAAGGGCCATCCTGCGTGACACTGCAGTGCCACTCCTAGATGGGCCAGGTGTTTGTGTCGGCCACTAGGGTCGCTTAGCTTAGTCACACAGCTACTTCATTGCGCCTCTTTTTTTCTTTGCGTCATGTGCTGTTTGGGGAGTATTTTTTTGAAGGGCCATCCTGCGTGACACTGCAGTGCCACTCCTAGATGGGCCAGATGTTTGTGTCGGCCACTTGGGTCGCTTATCTTAGTCACACAGCTACCTCATTGCGCCTCTTTTTTTCTTTGCGTCATGTGCTGTTTGGGGAGTATTTTTTTGAAGGGCCATCCTGTCTGACACTGCAGTGCCACTCCTAGATGGGCCAGGTGTTTGTGTCGGCCACTTGGGTCGCTTAGCTTAGCCATCCAGCAACCTCGGTGCAAATTTTAGGACTAAAAATAATATTGTGAGATGGGAGGTTTTCAGAATAGACTGAAAATGAGTGGAAATTATGGTTATTGAGGTTAATAATACTATGGGATCAAAATGACCCCCAAATTCTATGATTTAAGCTGTTTTTTAGGGTTTTTTGAAAAAAAACACCCGAATCCAAAACACACCCGAATCCGACAAAAAAATTTCGGTGAAGTTTTGCCTGTCACGATCCGGGTATCTGGACGCCATTACCTGCCGTTTAGGTGTCTTCTGAGACTGGCCCAGCGTTCCAAGTCCGGATCTCATCTGTGTCAACACTCTGCACATCCCTCCTGTCATTCTGAGACACTGCCACAGCGGCGCCATGTTTGAATCCAACATGGCGTCTCCCGTCCTCCGCGGCCTCCGCCGCCGTTACTGTGTTATTGCTGCAGGTTCTCAGAATCATGTATCATGCCTGCCGCGGCCTCTGCTGCCCTCCAGGTGTCTCAGCATGCAACTGTTATCTGGCGTCTCCTGCCCTCCGCGGCCGGCGCCGCCATTATCACTATGTTTGCATATTTCATTTCAAACCAGTTTTCCCTCCAGGTTCCAGCATGGGCGCAGCCATGTTGGATTTGATCACATGCTCCAATTCCTCCAATCCACCATCCCTGGGAATCTGCATAATTGCCCAGCCAATGCCTGCATAGCAGCATGTATAAGTATCCTGTGTCTGGGCCAGATAGATGTCAGTGCTTTGAATGTCATACCTTGTTCCAGTCTCTCTCTCCTGTGGCTTGTTTTTCCAGGTTCCAGTTCCTGTCTCCAGCATCCACAAAGAGACCCGCACCTGCTTTCCACCTTGCAGTGCAGCCTGACTCTACAGCCTTCCGTGGCTGTCCAGTTTCCAGCTATCTACTATCTGCTTCCAGCAGCCAGCTTTCAAACAGATTCCAGCTTCTACCAAACACCGGTGCTGATCCAGCGGATCCTATCTTACCAGCAGTATCCACTACCACCGGTAATCATTTATCAGCTATTCTGTTTCTACGCTCCCTAGCATCTCACATCATCTACTCTGTGTTTTATCACCTGGCTGGTTCCATCCAGCATCCACTCCGTGACTTTAGTACTTGGCTGATTCCATTCAGCATTCACTCTGTGTTTCATCACCTGGCTGATTCCACTCAGCATCCACTCCGTGTTTTACCACCTGGCTGGTTCCGTCCAGCTGATACAGCAGCATACTCAAGTTACAGATTCACCTGCTACAACTACTGGCATGTTCCTCGGCTATTTCTACAACTACAACCAGGCCTGGTAAGGTGATTCCATCAAAGGACTTTCACATCTGTTCTAAACCTACCAGTGCTCTGAGAAACCTTCTATGGTTATGTATTCCAGGAACTGTATTATTTGCCACTGTCTTTGCTAAACTTGAATACTGCTTGTTATCACACGGAGTCTGTTAATAAACTTTTATTTTGAATTTTAAACTGGTTGTCATGGTCACACCTTCGGGTAATCATTCTGCACTTACATGTCCAGGGGTCTGATTAAACCTCCCAGGTTTAATTTCATCTCAGCCCCTACAACTGAGGCTTCCTCCCGTCAGCCTAAACCCTCAGTTGTGACATGGCCGCGGAACCGAACACAAAACCAAAACACAAAACCCGAAAAATTTCCGGTGCACATCACTACCTTAAATACGAAGCACTGTCCAGTGTTCGCAAAAACGCGCTATAGCGCGTTTTTTACCCGGTATTGATGTTCAGGGACTCACTTTTCCAACATCCGTGAGTCCTCTGGGACGCGCTCCGCTGCAGCCAATCCCTAGCCTGGCAGATTGATTGGCGTGGCGGCCCGGCGGCAGGCTTTAAAAACAGGAGGTGGAGCCTTGCCAGTCAGGACATGACAGCGCAGCTCCATGGCAGCGATCCTCTCTGACAGTGGGTAACCCGCGGCTGGGGAGGGAGTTTGGCTTCCAGTGGTCCATGGCCGGGGAGAGGGGGGTTGGGTGCTCCGTGATCTCACGGTAGAGCTTTTGCTTTAAGCGGTTATAAGTGGCGTGGGGAGAGGGGGGCTGTCTGTTCCCGCGGTGGGGGCTGGTTCAGGGACGGCATACAATGAGTCTCACTGACTCATTAAATGCCGCGACCAGCGCTGTGCCTGTTCTCCCGCCCACCGCCAGTGTCCCACATCCTGTGTATGAAGACGGCCACTGCACAGCCAGTCACTCCGGTCCCGTCTCCCGGCCAGTAAAGGGTCCGCTCTCCTTCTCCTCCCACTCAAATGCTGCCTGTGTCTTACTGTACCTATTTTACTAATCTAAACTACCCCTCTATTGCTGCTGACACGGACACCGGGCTGGAAGGGGAGGACTGGGGCCGCTCTCACAGCCCTTGCCTACTTCTATTACACCCCTGGCCTGACCGTCCCCGGCGCCAAAAGTCAGTCGGAGGAATGTGCAGAGGCACTGGCAGCCGTGTCCATGCACAGTAGCAGCCCCAGATTATATACACCACTGACTTCAAGCAATGTTACAGTAGTACAAGCCCCCCTCTCAATCACTCCCTTTCCTCTGCCTCCATCTATCCCCTCTCTCGGGTCTCCCCCCCCTCTCTTTCCATCTCCCCCTCTCTCTTTCTCTATCCCCCCCCCTTCTCTCTCGCTCTGTCCGTCTCGTTCCCTCTCCCTCTCTCATTCCCTCTCCCTCTCTCTCTCTGTCCGTCTCGTTCCCTCTCTCTCTCTGTTCGTCTCGTTCCCTCTCTCTCTCTGTCCGTCTCGTTCCCTCTCTCTCTCTCTCTGTCCGTCTCGTTCCCTCTCTCTCTCTCTCTGTCCGTCTCGTACTCGCTCTCTCTCTGTCCGTCTCGTACTCGCTCTCTCTCTGTCCGTCTCGTTCTCTCTCTCTCTCTGTCCGTCTCGTTCTCGTTTTCTCTCTCTGTCCGTCTCCTCGTTCTCTCTCTCTCTGTCAGTCTCCTCATTCTCTCTCTCTCTCTGTCAGTCTCCTCATTCTCTCTCTCTGTCAGTCTCCTCATTCTCTCTCTCTCTCTGTCCGTCTCCTCATTCTCTCTCTCTGTCTCGTTCTCTCTCTCTCTGTCCGTCTCCTCGTTCCCTCTCTCTCTCTGTCCTTCTCCTCGTTCCCGCTCTCTCTGTCTGTCTCCTCGTTCCCTCTCTCTCTCTGTCCGTCTCCTCGTTCTCGCTCTCTCTGTCCATCTCCTCATTCTCTCTCTCTCCGTCTCCTCGTTCCCTCTCTCTCTCTGTCCGTCTCCTTGTTCCCTCTCTCTCTCTGTCCGTCTCCTCGTTCCCTCTCTCTCTCTGTCCTTCTCCTCGTTCCCTCTCTCTCTCTGTCCGTCTCCTCGTTCCCTCTCTCTCTGTCCGTCTCCTCGTTTTCGCTCTCTCTGTCCGTCTCCTCGTTCTCGCTCTCTCTCTGTCAGTCTCCTCGTTCTCTCTCTCTGTCCGTCTCCTCGTTCCCTCTCTCTCTCTGTCCGTCTCCTCGTTCCCCCCCTCTCTCTCTCTCTCTCTCTCTCTCTCCGTCTCCTCGTTCTTGTTCTCTCTCTCTCTCTGTCCGTCTCCTCGTTCCCTCTCTCTCTCTGACCGTCTCCTCATTCCCGCTCTCTCTCTCTCTCTCTCTGTCCGTCTTGTTCCCTCTCTGTCTCCCCACCTCTCTCTGTCTGTCTGTCTGTCTGTCCCGCCCCCTCTCTCTGTCCGTCTCTCTCTTCCTCTCTGTCACCCTGCTCTCTGTCCGTCTCCCCCTCTGTCAGTTTCTCTCTTCCCCCTACACCCCCCCTCTCTCTTTTCCCCTTACACCCCCCCTCTCTCTCTCTTCTCCCTACACCCACCTCACTCTCTTCCCACTACACCCAGTGATCGCAAAATATGTGCTATATCGCGTTTTACGCACTACAAGCAGAGAGATCTCTAAGTGACCAGTGCGTCTCTGCTAATTATACTGTTTTAGTGCCTCTCTTGCCATCAGATCACCACCGGTAGCTTCTCCCCATTCAATCGCGCTGCCCGCAGCTTCCCCGTCCAAAGTGTAAAACGTGCTCTACCTGGCTCAGTGTGTGTATAGGTGGTTCTACCTGGCGCAGTGTATATAACGTGCTCTGCTTGGCGCAATGTGTATAACGTGCTCTCCATGGCGCAATGTGTATAACGTTGTTATGCACACCAGTGCCTGCAGGAAAGTACTGGTGTCAGGACTGTTATGCACTCCAGTGCCTGCAGGAATGTACTGGTGTTTGAACTGTAATGCAAAACAAATGGACTTACAGACAGACTGGGGAATATGACATAACGTACACAGAAGGTGATAGGGTAACAAAATACACACAAAGTGAACAGAGAAGCCCAGAGGCTAAGGAACTGGGTATCTCCCTTGTATTAGAACTGCTCAGATGGGAAAAGCAAGATGTTGTGTTTTAATACGTAGAGAACCCGAAATGCTGTTGCTAAGGGCAACAGCAAAACCCTAAAGGGTTACCAACGGGTGTGGCAGTAAACTCCTTGGTCAGAGATGGAATGATAGACACAAGGAGAGTCTCCACAATCCTAATTCTCACTTGCAGTGCACAGGTTCAGCTTACTTCCACTAAACTGACCCCTGACACCTAGCACAGTGAGACAGGATTAGACAGGCAAGTCTTAGAATACAGCCGCAAACTTGCTAAGTTCACAGAGTAGTAACAGAACCCCAGCAAGCTAAACGACTGACTCCAGTCTTACTGCTAGGTCTGGATTGGCAGAGTGTAATACCAAATCCCCAGGCCTATTTGCAGTAAGCAACAAACAAATACAAAGCTACACAGTACTGGCTAACTTTCAGAAACTGACTAACCAACAAAGATTCAGCAGCATCTGCTTACCCTGAGAAGAGGCCTTATAAAGCAGGTGCTGTCCACGCCCCACTCAGACCTCACAGACTGTGAGCACAAAAACCAGCACCGGATCCCCTGCCATGCACAGAGCCTATAACCACTGCACAGCAAAAGACCCGAACCGGAGTATCAGCTGCGCTCAGGTCACTCCGCTAGCACTTGTCTCCCGGTTGCCATGACGACGTGGCAGCACAGGGCAGGAGACCCTAACAGTACCCCCCCTCTGACGAGGGGTCAAAGAACCCCTACCACCGGGTTTATCGGGGAACTGCGAGAAGAAAGAGCGTATCAGTCTGGGGGCATGAAGATCACAACTGCGCACCCACGACCGCTCCTCCGGGCCATACCCCTTCCAGTGCACCAAAAATGACAGCCGACCCCGAACCACCTTGGAGTCAAGAATCCTTTCAACAACAAACTCCCTCTGGCCACGTATCAGAAGAGGGGAAGGTCTTCCACTGGAAGAAGGATTACTAATCGCCCGTTTTAAAAGGGAACAATGAAATGTTTTATTGATACCCAAAGAACGGGGCAGATCTAACTGAAATGCCACCGGATTGATAACCCTGGTGATCTTATAAGGGCCGATGAACCGGGGGCCTAACTTATGAGATGGCTGTCTCAACTTCAAATTCTTGGTAGACAACCAGACGAAGTCTCCTAATTTGAAGCTGCAGGGTCTTTTCCGCTTATCAAAAACCCTTTTGGTCACTAATGACACAGACACAAGGGCTTTCTTCACTTTCCGCCAAATACCTCTAAGGACCGAAACCACAGAGGAACCACCAGGCGTGGAGTCCAGGGGGTCAAAAGAATTGGCCTTAGGATGATGCCCATACACACAAAGGAAGGGAGAGATCCCTGTAGCAGAGTGAGCCGCGTTGTTATAGGCAAACTCCGCCATGGACAGATGAGCAACCCAGTGTTAGGGTCTCCTGCCCTGTGCTGCCACGTCGTCATGGCAACCAGGAGACAAGTGCTAGTGGAGTAACCTGAGCGCAGCTGATACTCCGGTTCGGGTCTTTTGCTGTGCAGTGGTTATAGGCTCTGTGCACGGCAGGGGATCCGGTGCTGGTTTTTGTGCTCACAGTCTGTGAGGTCTGAGTGGGGCGTGGACAGCACCTGCTTTATAAGGCCTCTTTTCAGGGTAAGCAGATGCTGCTGAATCTTTGTTGGTTAGTCAGTTCATTAACGTTAGCCAGTACTGTGTAGCTTTGTATTTGTTTGTTGCTTACTGCAAATAGGCCTGGGAATTTGGTATTACACTCTGCCAATCCAGACCTAGCAGTAAGACTGGAGTCAGTCGTTTAGCTTGCTGGGGTTCTGTTACTACTCTGTGAACTTAGCAAGTTTGCGGCTGTATTCTAAGACTTGCCTGTCTAATCCTGTCTCACTGTGCTAGGTGTCAGGGGTCAGTTTAGTGGCAGTAAGCTAAAACCTGTGCACTGCAAGTGAGAATTTGGATTGTGGAGATTCTCCTTGTGTCTATCATTCCATCTCTGACCAAGGAGTTTACTGCCACACCCGTTGGTAACCCTTTAGGGTTTTGCTGTTGCCCTTAGCAACAGCATTTCGGGTACTCTACGTATTAAAACACAACATCTTGCTTTTTCCATCTTAGCAGTTCTAATACAAGGGAGATACCCAGTTCCTTAGCCTCTGGGCTTCTCTGTTCACTTTGTGTGTATTTTGTTACCCTATCACCTTCTGTGTACGTTATGTCATATCCCCCAGTTTGTCTGTGAGTCCATCTGTTTTGCATAACAGTTCAAACACCAGTACATTCCTGCAGACACTGGAGTGCATAACAGTTCTGACACCAGTACTTTCCTGCTGGTACTGGTGTGCATAACACCCAGTCAGTCTGACACTTGGAGACATAACACCTGAGGAACTGCTCCAAGGACTGGTTCACCCTTTCAGTCTGCCCATTAGACTGCGGATGGTAGCCCGACGACAAGCTGACAGAAATCTGGAGATCGGAACAAAATGCCCTCCAGAATTTGGCCACAAACTGGGATCCGCGGTCAGAGACCACATCAAGTGGCAACCCGTGGAGACGCACAACATGCAGCATAAATAATTCAGACAGGCGTCTGGCCGATGGCAGCCCAACCAGTGGAACGAAGTGCGCCATCTTCGAAAACCTGTCAACGACAACCCAGATGGCTGTCATCCCCGAGGATTTGGGCAAGTCCACCACAAAATCCATTGAAATGTGGGTCCATGGCTTAGATGGGATAGAGAGTGGATGTAATGGGCCAACAGGAACCCCTCTAGGAGTCTTATTTCGGGCACAGATGTCACATTCCCGAACCCACTGATCCACATCCTTAGCCACCGAGGGCCACCACACCGCCCTAGATAGCAACTCCCGAGTTCTGGCAATACCCGGGTGACCTGCAGACTTCTTGGCATGGAATTCCAGGAACACTCGCTGTCTTAACCTAGGAGGCACAAACAAAAGACCTACCGGAAGGTCTGGAGGAGCCTGCTCCTGTGCTCTAAGGACTAATGATAAGAGGTCCTGGGTAATGCCCACTTTAATACATGATGGGGAAACAATGGGCAACGGCTCCTCGGTGGTCTCCTGGATTGGAGCAAAACTCCGCGAGAGCGCATCAGCCTTGATGTTTTTTGACCCAGGGCGATATGTTATCAAAAAATTAAAGCGAGCAAAAAACAAAGCCCATCGTGCCTGCCTGGCATTGAGACGCTTCGCTGACTCTAAATATGCCAGATTCTTATGGTCAGTGAGAATTGAGACCACAAACTTAGCCCCCTCAAGCCAGTGTCTCCACTCCTCGAGTGCATCCTTAATAGCCAACAATTCCCGGTTACCCACGTCATAATTCATTTCGGCAGGCGAAAATTTACGGGAAAAGTAAGCACAGGGATGAAGGCGATTATCAGACACTCCCATCTGAGAAAGCACTGCCCCAATACCCATCTCAGAGGCATCCACCTCCACCACAAAAGGACGCTCTGGATCTGGGTGTCGCAGCACCTTGGCCGAAACAAATGCCCTTTTGAGACGGGCAAAAGCCGCTTTAGCCTCACAAGACCAGTGAGCAACATCCGCCCCTTTCTTAGTGAGTGCTACCAAGGGCGCCACTATAGACGAAAATCCAGCGATAAATCGTCTATAAAAATTTGCAAAGCCCAGGAAACGCTGAAGCGCCTTCAAACTAGTGGGCTGCACCCAATCCAGGACTGCCTGTACCTTGGAACCCTCCATTTGGAAACCTTCTGGGGAGATAATATATCCTAGAAATGCGATTTGCTGAACTTCAAATTCGCACTTCTCCAGCTTCGCCCCAAGCCGGTGGTCTCTGAGTTTCTGGAGGACTAAGCGTACATGCTTCCGATGTTCCTCCAGGGAATGGGAGAAGATTAGGATGTCATCTAAGTATACAACTAAGAATCTATCCAAATATTCCCTGAGCACATCATTCATGAAATCCTGGAAGACTGCCGGGGCATTACAGAGCCCAAAAGGCATCACCAAATATTCATAATGCCCTGAGTGGGTATTAAAGGCAGTCTTCCATTCATCCCCCTCTCTTATTCGGATTAGATTGTACGCACCGCGTAGGTCAATCTTAGAAAAAATGGTGGCAGTACGAAGCTGGTCAAACAAGACCAAAATGAGAGGCAGTGGGTATGAGTTTTTAATCGTGATACGGTTCAATTCCCTGAAGTCGATGCAGGGTCGCAACGAACCGTCCTTTTTACCCACAAAGAAGAACCCCGACCCAACTGGAGACTGTGAAGGTCTGATAAATCCCTTAGCCAAGTTCTCCTGAATGTACTCTGCCATAGCCTGAGTCTCAGGACGTGACAGGGAGTACAACCTGCTCTTGGGAAGCTTAGCATTTGGCAACAAATCAATGGCACAGTCATAGGGACGATGGGGAGGTAGTACCTCTGCAACTTTTTTGGAGAACACGTCCGCAAAATCTGCATAACACCCTGGCAATCCTGGCAAACTTAGCTGCGAGAGCCTGACTGGAAGGCTCAAGCAACTCCTGAAACAATCAGTACCCCAACTAAGAATCTCCCCAGAGACCCAGTCAAATTGAGGATTGTGGGCCCTTAACCAGGGTAACCCCAACACCAATGGGGCAAAAGTACAGACAGTCACATAAAAGGACAATTTTTCAGAGTGTGTGGCTCCAATAAACAAAGAAATCTGGCTAGTGCAAGAGGTAATTTTACCTTGGGATAATGGTTCCCCGTTTAACCCACAAATCTCAATTTCTGATGCCAAGGGTACTAAGGGAACAGAGTGTTTCAGGGCGAATTGGCGGTCCATAAAAACCCCGTCAGCCCCACTGTCCACAAAGGCCTCAGTCTTGACAGTTTGACCGAGGATCTTCAAGGTCACCGGAATGATAAAAGTCTTCTTGGGAAATTCTGACTTCTGGCCAGACAGGATATTTCCCATCACCCTCAGGCCCTGAAGTTTTCCGGCTTTTCTGGGCATGATACTACCACATGATCTTTATTCCCACAGTACAAACACAACCCCTGCTGTCTCCTCCGCGTCTTCTCACGCGAGGAGAGGCGGGTAGCCCCAATCTGCATAGGCTCCTCGGAAAATTCCTCAGAGTCTGAGGTTTCCTTGGGAAGGAAGGAAATCTCAGTCTCCCTTTCAAGCCTACGCTCTCTCAGCCGTCTATCCACCCGGATGGATAACTGCATGAGCTGATCCAAGCTATCAGGCAAGGGATATTGTACCAGTTGGTCCTTTATCTGGTTAGAAAGACCTCTTCGGTACTGGTGTCTCAGGGCTGGGTCATTCCACTGGGTATCATGGGCCAACCTCCGAAACTCCGTACAGTAAACCTCAACTTGCCTTCGCCCTTGCTTAAGGATCGAAATCTGAGCCTCGGCTGAGGCCGTCTTGTCAGGGTCATCATACAACATGCCCAGTGCCGTAAAAAAAGCATCAACACTTTTAAGCGACGGACAGTCAGGCTGCAACCCATATGCCCAGACCTGTGGGTCTCCTTGTAGCAAGGAAATCACTATGCCCACCCGCTGAATCTCCGACCCAGAAGACTGAGGCCTAAGCCGGAAGTATAGCTTGCAGCTCTCCTTGAAACAAAAGAACTGCGAGCGATCTCCAGAAAAACGATCCGGGAGATTTACTTTCGGCTCCTTAACCCCTGCAGGTGCTGCTGCTGCGGGAGCTCCGCCAGCAGCCTGGGAGGTGTGCATTTTAATTGACAAATCATTAAATTGTCGAGTCAGGACCTGCACCTGATCGACCACCTGTTGCAACGTATTTTGAGGGGTATGCTCCATATTCCCACAAAATTTCAACAGGAGTATTAGGCTGCTGAATATGTAATGCACACCAGTGCCTGCAGGAAAGTACTGGTGTCAGGACTGTTATGCACTCCAGTGCCTGCAGGAATGTACTGGTGTTTGAACTGTAATGCAAAACAAATGGACTTACAGACAGACTGGGGAATATGACATAACGTACACAGAAGGTGATAGGGTAACAAAATACACACAAAGTGAACAGAGAAGCCCAGAGGCTAAGGAACTGGGTATCTCCCTTGTATTAGAACTGCTCAGATGGGAAAAGCAAGATGTTGTGTTTTAATACGTAGAGAACCCGAAATGCTGTTGCTAAGGGCAACAGCAAAACCCTAAAGGGTTACCAACGGGTGTGGCAGTAAACTCCTTGGTCAGAGATGGAATGATAGACACAAGGAGAGTCTCCACAATCCTAATTCTCACTTGCAGTGCACAGGTTCAGCTTACTGCCACTAAACTGACCCCTGACACCTAGCACAGTGAGACAGGATTAGACAGGCAAGTCTTAGAATACAGCCGCAAACTTGCTAAGTTCACAGAGTAGTAACAGAACCCCAGCAAGCTAAACGACTGACTCCAGTCTTACTGCTAGGTCTGGATTGGCAGAGTGTAATACCAAATCCCCAGGCCTATTTGCAGTAAGCAACAAACAAATACAAAGCTACACAGTACTGGCTAACTTTCAGAAACTGACTAACCAACAAAGATTCAGCAGCATCTGCTTACCCTGAGAAGAGGCCTTATAAAGCAGGTGCTGTCCACGCCCCACTCAGACCTCACAGACTGTGAGCACAAAAACCAGCACCGGATCCCCTGCCATGCACAGAGCCTATAACCACTGCACAGCAAAAGACCCGAACCGGAGTATCAGCTGCGCTCAGGTCACTCCGCTAGCACTTGTCTCCCGGTTGCCATGACGACGTGGCAGCACAGGGCAGGAGACCCTAACAAACGTGCTCTGCCTGGCTCAGTGTGTATAGCTGGTTCTGCTTGGTGCAATGTGTATAACGTGCTCTGCCTGGCGCAAAGTGTATAATGTGCTCTGCCTGGCGCAACGTGCTCTGCCTGGTGCAAAGTGTATAACGTGCTCTGCCTGGCGCAATGTGTATAACGTGCTCTGCCTGGCTCAGTGTGTATAGCTGGTTCTGCTTGGTGCAATGTGTATAATGTGCTCTGCCTGGCGCAAAGTGTATAATGTGCTCTGCCTGGCACAATGTGTATAACGTGCTCTGCCTGGCACAATGTGTATAACGTGCTCTGCCTGGCACAATGTGTATAACGTGCTCTGCCTGGCACAATGTGTATAACGTTCTCTGCCTGGCACAATGTGTATAACGTGCTCTGCCTGGCAAAATGTGTATAACGTGCTCTGCCTGGCACAATGTGTATAACGTGCTCTGCCTGGCACAATGTGTATAAGCGGCACTACTGTGAATTGGCACTATTATGTGGCCAAGCCCCTTCCCCACAAAGCCAGACCCCTACGTTTTTGGTGCGCACTATCCATGCTTTGGAGTATGGGGGGGAGCACCAATTCACTTTCTGCCACAAGGGAACCAAAATGTCTAGTTACAGCTCTGGTGCAGGGTGTCCTGTATGCTACACAGCCCAGCAGCATTGTCACCCCATCCTCCCCCTTGCAACACTTTTGTTGTGTCCAAATCAAGTCCGTGTTTTTATATTTAAATCATTAATAAGATTAATAAGAACCTTCATTCCGATGGGACCCAGAAAAGGACAGTTAGGACCCCAATTTTTAAAAGTGAGGGGTCCCTGTGACCAGTGGCGGATTTAGCGGGGGGCGATTAGGGCGAACGCCCCCCCTAGATATACTGCCACCGGGATGGAGGCCGGGTCCCGCCGCGGTATTGGGAACTGGTGGAGAGCGGTGCAGCGCGGCGGGAGACGAGGAGAGAGAGAGCGTCCTCACGCGCGTACAGCAGCTTCTGTTCTGACCACGCCCCCTCCTCCCTGTACGCGCGTTAGGACGCTCTCTCTCTCCTCGTCCCCCGCCGCGCTGCACCGCTCTCCACCAGTTCCCAATAACGCGGCGGGACCCGGCCTCCAGTGTGTGCCATCTATGAGTAGGTGTCTCGTGTGTGTGTGTGTGTGTGTGTGTGTGTGTGTGTGTGTGTGTGTCTGTGTGGTGGGGGTGGTGGGGGGGTGTCCCCTGTGTCCCCTGTGTCCCCTGTGTCCCATTTCTCCCCCCTCTTCTCCCTGCATTATGTCCCTGCATTATTTTGCCTAATTCAGTGTGCTATATTGTGAATTTTGGCTCATTCTGCTTGCTATATTGTGAATTTTGGCTCATTCAGCGTTCTATAATGTGAATTTTGGCTCATTCTGCTTGCTATATTGTGAATTTTGGCTCATTCAGCGTTCTATAATGTGAATTTTGGCTCATTCTGCTTGCTATATTGTGAATTTTGGCTCATTCAGCGTTCTATAATGTGAATTTTGGCTCATTCTGCTTGCTATATTGTGAATTTTGGCTCATTCAGCGTTCTATAATGTGAATTTTGGCTCATTCTGCTTGCTATATTGTGAATTTTGGCTCATTCAGCGTTCTATAATGTGAATTTTGGCTCATTCTGCTTGCTATAATGTGAATTTCGGCTCATTCAGCATGCTATAATGTGAATTTTGGCTCATTCTGCTTGCTATATTGTGAATTTTGGCTCATTCAGCGTTCTATAATGTGAATTTTGGCTCATTCTGCTTGCTATATTGTGAATTTTGGCTCATTCAGCGTTCTATAATGTGAATTTTGGCTCATTCTGCTTGCTATATTGTGAATTTTGGCTCATTCAGCGTGCTATAATGTGAATTTTGGCTCATTCTGCGTGCTATAATGTGAATTTTGGCTCATTCAGTGTGCTATAATGTGAATTTCGGCTCATTCAGCGTGCTATAATGTGAATTTTGGCTCATTCTGCTTGCTATAATGTGAATTTCGGCTCATTCAGTGTGCTACAATGTGAATTTCGGCTCATTCAGTGTGCTACAATGTGAATTTCAGCTCATTCAGTGTGCTACAATGTGAATTTCAGCTCATTCAGTGTGCTACAATGTGAATTTCGGCTCATTCAGTGTGCTATGATGTGAATTTCGGCTCATTCAGTGTGCTATAATGTGAATTACGGCTCATTCAGTGTGCTATAATGTGAATTTCGGCTCAATCTGTGTGCTGTTGAAACAGTATTTGTCGGCAGATAAGAACCACTTGGCCCATCTAGTCTGCCCCTTTTTTTTTTTTTACATTATTTTTATCTCTAACCTTATGTGATCCTTATTTCTTTGTAAGAATATCCTTATGTCTATCCCATGCATATTTAAATTGCCCTAGTGTCTTAGCCTCTACCACCTCTGATGGAAGGAATGGCGATTCGCCAGTCTGTATCACCAGTGCGCAGGGTGCTCTCCACTAACTGGCAACATTTTATTAGTAATGGCAACAATAGGAAATTTTAGAAGCGAACGGGAAGGGTATTACTAAGTGGGAGGGGCTATGATTAGGGGGAGGAGTTATAATTCTTAAACCGCCCCCCCTAAAAGTTAAGTCTAGATCCGCCACTGCCTGTGACCCACTTTTTTTTCGGTTCAGCACGATCACTGACTGTCACTTTAATACATCAATATCTGGTGGGTCTCATAATGGCAAATATGACAAATAATACTAATTCTTTTAAAGGTCTAATGTCTGTCACTAAGTGTTTGTACTTTTTATATCCGAATCACGTAATATAGTCACTTCAACCATAACTAAACACTTCCGCATCCCAGCAATGGCGGTGCGTGTCACTATGGTTTTAACTTCAACACAGCCGGATATCAATGGCGGTGCGTTCCACCGCACGCATGCGCACGTCACTCTCACTAGTCTGCTCACTTCCGCGGTTTCCGGAAGTGACGCGACGATCACAGCGGTGCATGTTACCGCTAACATCTTTCTAATGTACATATTTTCTTCTACTTCTCCACTTCCTATTGATTAGTTGTCACCAACTCTATCCACCGCATCTAAATATACGGTGTCTACATGTCGCAATGTACGGCAATAGCAATCTTATACGCCGGGCGGAAATGACGCATGCGTTCCACCGGTAATATCGACAGCAGGAGCTGTTATCTATTGGTTTCTAATATAGTTTTTTCTGGTTCTTATATAGTTTATTCCTTCCTACTTAATCTATTTGTCACCCTTTTGAGTGCCAATTAGAATCTTAAAAACCGTTTCCAATAATGTTTTTGTAAAATGAATGACAATCACAGGAAGTGATGTCATCACTAATCACCCTTTTGGGTATAAATAGAGTAATCTTGCTCTGTGTGGTCACCCCCTTGATGAAGTCCAGTTGCTGACGGACGAAACGCGTTGGGAATACCTGCTGACATCTCCATCTATGGACAGATAAGCTTTACAAAAATTTAAATTCTGTACGCATGCTCTCCAGCCATTTTTTATGGACAGATAAGCTTTAAATAATTATCTATTCTGTACGCATGCCACTTCAGCCGCTTTTATGTACTTTTATGTATTTTTATGTGTGATTATGTGTATTAAATTTTTGTATTTTTAATATATATACTGCCCAGGCTCCATATTGATCTTGTTGGTAATAAGCTAGTTCCCTAATTAGGCCTGTGAAATTATGCAGTAACACAATACGAAATGTAAAACGGTACACACTATGTTTGTCTTTTTCTGTTTTATTCACATGTTTTAAGCCACAAAAGAGTGCTGCTTGAACTGAGCTTCTGTTTAACAGATAAGTGTTCTTAAACCAATTATTATAATCCCTTCTGTACACCTTCTTTTCCCTGGATATATTTATCACACTCTTGGGCGCTTGTTTTCACTAATATATATATATATATATATATATATATATATATCTAAACATATACATCTCCAAGAGTTTAGACTATGAATGTTAATATCTCAGATTTCTAAATGTCTGGTTTGTATTTTTGTTAGCTATTGCTAATTGAGTTTCTCTCAACCTAGGTTCCTGGGTATTGTCTCTTTATTTGTTTTGTCTTCAGGTGAGACAATGACAATCCAGTACTTACTGCTTTCAATAGAAACTCGACTACCCTAGTAAACAAAGGTGTTTGCCTTCTTCATATAATTTCAAAGCTTAGTGTAAATAAGGCCATTGTATTTTAGTTTCTGGGAGTTTAATTTATGTGTGACCGATCTTCATGCTATTTAGAAGAGGAAGCAGACAGTGTGGGATTTATGCAATGTATAGATTAGATTTATGATATGTCTTTGTGGCTTTTCCATGCGAGTACAAATTCCACTGTAATTACTCATACCACGCTCTAATGCGCAGGACCACGGGAGCGACCATAGGCAATTTGCGAATATGTGCACGCACAGCCGGATACGTACGCACACGGAGGCCATCTATGTGGTGTTTGTACGTAATGTGTGTGTTGTAATATTTTCTGACTTCGACAGTCTTCACTGTGGGCGGGAAGCCTAACCATTAGGCTACGGAGCCTCCAGAGGATTTTGCTTAGCAGAGAGACTTTTCTCAAAGTATAGTCTGTGTATTTAGTATTGATGTTGAACTTTAACAAAATCAATTACAATAATAATAATACTAACAACAAACACAGTGCAACATCCAACCATCATCCACAAGCCCATTTACTCTAAGCCAGGGCTGGCCAAACCTGTCCTCGAGATCTACCAACAGTTCACATTTTCCAGACCACCTAGCTGGTGCACAGGTGTAGTCATTACTAATTAAGGTGTGCTGCATTCATTCCTAACTCACAACTCTACAGATCTCCAGGAGGCCTGGAAAACTTGAAATGTTGGTAGATCTCGAGGATCGGTTTGTCGAGCCCTGCTCTAAGCCATATGGAAGCGTTTCCAAGGTACTCACTGAGGCATGACATGGCCATTTATGTATTGAGACTGTCAGCACTATATGGTTGAAAATGACAAGTGCTACAAACACCAGTCGAACCAGTGACCCAGCAATAACCATCCGCATTGTGGGCGGGATGCCTAACCATTAGGCTATGGAGCCTCCCAAGGATTATGCTAAGCAGAGAGACTTTTCTCAATGTATATTCTGTGTATTTAGTATTGATGTTGAACTTTAACAAAATCAATAAAAATAATAATAACAAACACAGTTCAATATCCAACCATCATCCACAAGCCCATTTACTCTAAGGCATATGGAAGCATTTCCAAGGTACTCACTGAGGCACCACATGGCCATGTATGTATTGAGACAGCCCTATCAGGTGGAAAAGGACAAATACTACAAACACCAGTTGAACCCGGGATTCAAACCAGTGACCCGACAATCACGATCCGCACTGTGGGCGGGTTGCCTAACCATTAGGATATGGAGCCTCCGAAGTATTACGCTAAGCAGAGAGACTTTTCTCAAATTATATTCTGTGTATTTAGTATTGATGTTGAACTTTAACAAAATCAATTACAATAATAATAATAATACTAATAACAAACACAGTGCAACATCCAACTGAGCATACAACCATCATCCACAAGCCCATTTACTCTAAGCCATAGGTACTCAAACTCGGTTCTCAGGACCGCACACAGTGCATGTTTTGCAGGTAACAAAGCAGGTGCACAGGTGTATTAATTACTCACAGACATATTTTAAAAGGTCCACAGGTGGAGCTAATTATTTCACTTGAGATTCTGTGAGGAGACCTGCAAAACATACTAATAACAAAGTGCAACATCCAACTAAGGATACAACCATCATCCACAAGCCCATTTACTCTGAGCCATATAGAAGCATTTCCAAGGTACTCACTAAGGCACCACATGGCCATTTATGTACTGAGACTGTTAGCACTATCAGGTGGAAAATGATAAATACAAATCAAACCCAGAATTTGAACCAGTGACCTTGCAATCACCATGTGCAATGTAGGAGGGAAGCCTAACCACTAGGCTACAGAGCCTCCCAAAGTTTTGGTTTAGCAGAGAGACTTTTCTCGATGTATATTCTGTGTATTTAGTATTGATGTTGAACTTTAACAAAATAAATTACAATAATAATAATAATAATAATAACAACAACAAACACAGTGCAACATCCAACTGAGGATACAACCATCATCCACAAGCCCATTTTCCCTAAGCCGTATGGAAGCATTTCCAAGGTACTCACTGAGGCACCACATGGACAATTATGTACTGAGACTGTTAGCACTATCAGGTGGAAAATGACAAATACTATAAACACCATTTGAATTCAAACCAGTGACCCTACAGTCATCTTCTGCACTGTGGTCAGGTAGCCCAGGGCCGTTTCTTGGGGCAGGCGAGAAGTGCAACCGCACTGGGCGCCCGCCATGGCACTAACTGTGGCTCCCTGCTTCCCCCTCCTGTTTCTCCCCGAGTAACCCGCTCGGGGGCGGAGTTTCACGGAATGACGCGGTTGCGTCGTTATGTCACGACACAACCCCGTCACTCCACGAAACTCCCCCACCCCGAGCGGAGTACAGAGGGGGATCCAAGTTAGGAAGAGGGAAAGGCCGGTGCGAGGAGCGACTGTTGAGGTGGGCCGAAGAGCAGTAATCGCCTCTGTAAGTATTCTCTCTCTCTCTCTCAATGTGTAAAATGGGGACCCCTGCCGTAATGTGTGAAATGGGGACTCTTGCCTGCCGTAGTGTGGGGACTTGATGTATCAAGGGCATTGCGGTGTGTGGCATAATATGGTGCAGGGGGCATTACTGTGTGGGGCTTAATATGGTTGAATTTTTTTTTCCTGTGGTGGTCGTGATCTGTTGGAGCAGGGTCAAAAAACTGGATTGTGAGGTAGTCTTTTCAGACGAGGCCACACCCATTTAGATGAGGCCATGCCCCCTTGCCGGGTGCACGCACAAGTTGTTGTTTTTTATCTAGGTGTGTGTGTGTGGGGGGGAAGCACATTTTTTATGTCATGGGGGGCGCATTTTTAAATCTCGCACTGGGAGCCAAATTGGCTAGAAACAGCCCTGAGGTAGCCTAACCATTAGGCCAAGGATTTTGTTTAGCAGAGAGCCTTTTCTCGATGTATATTCTGTGTATTTAGTATTGATGTTGAACTTTAACAAAATCAATTACAATAATAACAATAATAACAAACACAGTGCAACATCCAACTGAGGATACAACCATCATCCGCAAGCCCTCTTCCTCCTCACGAGGACCTGCTGCTGCAGGGGCAGTGCGCGTATAAAGACTTACCGCGGCTACTTTTGATGGCATGGCTGTAGAGCACCGGATCCTAGCCCGAAAGGGTATTCCAAAAGAAGTCATTCCCACACTTACTCAGGCCAGGAAAGGAGTAACGTCTAAGCATTACCACCGTATTTGGAGAAAATACAGTGTTTTCCTATCCTCTGTGAGGGGCGGCTTCAGCGGCACCATGGGTGCCCTAAGCCCCCCGATGGGATCCGGACCACTTGTCCAACAGGTCCCACTGGAACACTCTGGCATGGAATCGGCCAAACTGTATGGCCTCGTAGGCCGCTACCATCTTTCCCAACAACCGAATGCATTGATGGATCGACGCTCTTGTTGGCTTCAAAATTTGTTTGACCATTCTCTCGATCTCCAGAGCCTTTTCCACTGGAAGAAATACCCTCTGTACTTCTGTGTCCAGTATCATCCCCAGAAAGGACAATCTTGTCGTTGGTTCCAACTGTGACTTTGTTAAATTCATGATCCAACCGTGTTGTTGGAGTACTGACAGGGAGAGTGCAATGTTCTGCACCAACCATTCCCTGGATCTCGCTTTTATCAGGAGATCGTCCAGGTAAGGAATTATATTGACTCCTTGTCATCGAAGGAGGACCATCATCTTTGCCATCACCTTGGTGAATACCCTCGGTGCCGTGGAGAGTCCGAACGGCAACGTCTGGAACAGGTAATGGCAATCCTGTACTTAGCTTGATGAGGAGGATAAATGGGAATATGTAAGTAAGCATCCTTTATGTCTAGTGACACCATGAAGTCCCCTTCCTCCAGACTGGAAATCACTGCTCTCAGAGATTCCATTCTTGAACTTGAATCTTTTCAGGTAAAGATTCAGAGATTTCAGGTTTAAAATTGATCTGACTGAGCCGTCCGGCTTCGGAACTACGAAGAGGCTTGAATAAAACCCTTCTCCCTGTTGTGAAACAGGAACCAGGACAATAACTTGATCCTGACATAACATTTGAATTGCAGCTGTTACTACTTCTCTGTCCGAAAGAGAAGCTGGCAAGGTTGATTTGAAAAATCGGCATGGGGGGACGTCTTGAAACTCCAGTTTGTATCCATGGGACCCTCTTTGCAAGACCCATGGGTCCAGGTCCGATTGAACCCAGAGCTGACTGAAAAGTTTCAGACGTGCTCCCACCCGAGCGGACTCCCTCAAGGGAGCCCCAGCGTCATGCTGCAGATTTGGCAGAAGCAGGTGTTGATTTCTGCTCCTGTGATCCTGGAGACGCTGCAGACTTCTTTCCTCTTCCCCTCCCTCTACCTGCAAAGAAAGGGGAACCTTTACCCTTTTTGTATCTGTTGGACCGAAAGGACTGCATCTGTGAGTGATGTTTCTTTTTCGCGGGCGCAGGAGCACAAGGCAGGAATGTCGACTTACCTGCGGTAGCCGCAGAGACTAAAGCTTCCTGCCCATCTCCAAACAAGGCCTCACCTTTGTACGGAGTGCCTCCATATTTCTTTTGGAATCTGCGTTAGCATTCCATTGGCGAATCTACAACGCCCTCCTAGCTGAGACTGCCATGGTAGCGAATTTTGAACCCAAGAGCCCAATCTCTTTCATGGCTTCTAGCATGTATGCAGCAGCGTCTTTGATACGACCTAACGTTAGGAGTAACTCGTCTCTATCTATCGTGTCAATATCAGATGACAAATTGTCTGACCATTTTTCGATAGCACTGCTCACCCATGCACAAGCAATGGTGGGCCTGAGTAGTGTACCATTGGCAACATAAATAGATTTTAACGTAGTCTCCAACTTGCGGTCTGCCGGCTCCTTCAGTGAAGCCGTCCCAGGTGCAGGGAGAATCACCTTTTAAATTAATTGTGACAGGGCACTGTCTAAAACGGGGGGTGATTCCCACCTTTTCCTGTCCTCTGCCGGGAAAGGATAAGCAACCTGAACTCTTTTGGGAATCTGAAACTTCTTTTCAGGGTTTGTCCAAACTCCCTCAAAGAGAGTATTTAGTTCGTGAGGAGGGAAAGTTACATTTAATTTCTTTTCCTTACAAAAATAAGCCTTCTCCTGAGGTACAGGAGGGGCGTCCGTAACTTCCAAGACCTCCTTTAAAGCAACAATCATGTATTGAATGCTTTTTGCCAACTTAGGATCTATTCCCCTGGAATCACTAGTGTCAACACAGGAATCAGAGTCTGTGTCGGTATCAGTTTGTACTATCTATGCAAATGGCCTCTTATGTGACCCCGAGGGGTCTCCTGTGGATGAAAAGGCAGAACTATGAAAAATCACATCTTCCACTGATTTTCTCCAATTTTCTGCATGAGACTCAGACTTATCCAATCTCTTACTGATATGATTCACACTATCATGTAATTCACCCATTCAGGCTCATGGTGTGTCAGCAATGCCACCACATTACAACTCTGTGTCCCTAAAATGGCTCCCTCAGGGGAAGAGCTACCTGCCTCAGACATGTCACACATGTGCACAACCACACCACAGACACTCCGGGACTTATAGGGGACAGACCCACAGTAAAATCTGTCAGAAGGACACAGATAGGATTTGCCAGTTCACAACCCAGCGCCAGTGATAAGATTTCTGTGTAACACAAAATGCCCACAGAACAGTAACACTTTTATAATGTTAAATACACAATATAGCACCAAATTACACTGTGCCCCCCGGTTTTGCACCCTGATACTTGGTTCAGAAGTGGAGGAGGACCAGTGTTCTTCTCTGCAGTCTGCAAGAAGAGAAAATTGCGCTGAGCAGTGTGCTGGCTTTCTGAGGAGGAAGCTCCGCCCCTGTAATGGCGCATTTCCCCTCATAGATTTAAATAATAATTTTTTAACTGGTGGGGGTAGGACTGTGCCTCAGCAACTTATGTCCCCTTTTTAGCCAGTTTTAGTAGGTCTCATGCTGCCCAGCCCCCCCCCACCCACCCACCCCCTGCTGTGCCTGTGTTTGATGGGTAGCATGGCGCGCAGCATTCCCGCCCGCTGCGTGGTACCTTTTCAGCCGTCACGATGAAGAGCCTCTTTTTTACACTCACCTGTCTTCTGACTTCTGGCTCTGCAAGGGGGGGTGACGGAGGGCTGTGGGAGTAAGCACAAAGCCGCAGCTAGCATTCAGTACCCTTCAGGCGCTAACGTCCTGTCAGCCAGAAGCAGAGCCATGGAACTATTCAGGAAGTTGGTTCCTACTTCTGCCCCCTAAGTCCCACGAAGCAGGGAGACTGTTGCCAGCAGTCCTGCCTGAAAATAAAAAACCTAACATAAAGTCTTTCAGAGAAACTCAGTAGAGCTCCCCTGGAGTGCATCCAGTCTCCTGGGCACATTTTCTAAATTGAGGTCTGGAGGAGGGGCATAGAGGGAGGAGCCAGTTCGCACCCTTGAAAAGTCTTAAAGTGCCCATGGCTCCTGCGGAACCGTCTATACCCCATGGTACTGAAGTGGACCCCAGCATCCTCTAGAACGTATGAGAAATAGATATGATATAGCTACTGTAGAAAGATATGAGATAGACATGGAGATATAATATACAGTAGCTACTGTAGATAGACAGACCGACATATGTTGACAGAGGATTCTACACTGTACAAATAGCTTCTATTTATTGCTGTTTACTTGGTTGCCAGGGCTCTTAAAAAGAATAACAGCAACATTCTGGTTGGACTAAAATAACTGTTGGAAATGCAATGGGAAAAGTATGTGGGTGTAAAACAGATGCCCTAAAGAAAAGTGCATAATGTATATAAAGTTTATGGCAGCAGTGAATTCTGTGTGCAATATTTTGGATTTATAATGGACTCACTGAAGATTTGTTAGTTGTAATAACTAGAAGCAAGGAATTATGTTTTGCAGCTGAAATTAATGTTTGTCCATACTTAATGAGTTTGTTTCACTGTGTTCTTTTGTATCTCACACAGTAATCTATTCCTTTACAAAATACAGTTGAATATGTAAAATCGACTTGCGTTTTTTTTTTTTTAGTTTTTTATTTAAAGAAATAGTAAACTATTTAGGGGCATATTCATCATATTAATTTTTGGCCCCTGATAATTAACATTCTGACTCATGAACGGCAGAGCGCCGTGGAGACAGTTGTCTCCACTAATCTCTGATTAGTGAAAAAATGTGTCAGTGCTAGCACTAGTGCCCCTGTGTGAACTAGGGTTCCTGCAGGCACACAAACACCCCCGTGTCTGGTAGAAGAAGCAGAACAGGGGCAGAGGGATCCAGAAGTATCCCTCTTCACAAGCCGGAACTGCTTCCAATAGGTAAGCAGCGAGGGTGCGGGAGCATTCACCATCTGCAGATGGTGAATGCTCGTGCAGTCAAGCTCCACATATATTGGATTTTCAGAGCATGATGAATGAGGTCCCCATTCTAGTGTACACATAGGACAAATCAGATTTGGGGCCATCAGCAGCACATTGTGGGTGCTTTTTAAGCACCTGCGATATATCGCATGCAATTTATCACATGCATACTTGACTGGCATCCTGTGTGGGTCTACCCACACAGGGGGGTCATTCCGACCCAATCGCACGCTGCGCTTCATCACAGAAGTGTGATTGGGTCGGAACTGCGCATGCGTTGTGCCCGCATTGCGCAGGTGCATCGTTGCCCAGCGCGCAGCGACGCCGCTAACGTAGAAAGCGGTCGCAGCGGCGACCACAAGAAGATTGACAGAAGGAAGGCGTTCCGGGGCGTCAAATCACCATTTTCTGGCCGTGAAGATCCAAACGCAGGCGTGTCAAGGCGTTTGGAAGGCGGATGTCTGACGTCAATTCCGGGACCTGCAACGCTGGATTCACTGCACAGGGTAAGTAAGTCTTACCCTGGTCTTGCGATCGCAGCCTTGCTATGCAAAAAAACACTCCCCCATATGTGGCATCTAGTTGATCGCACGGGCAGCAAAAAGTTGCTACGTGCGATCAACTCGGAATGACCCCCAGGATCAGGAAGTGACGCAGCATTGGAGCCTGCCTGTGTAGAATTTTATTTCACTGTTTAGCCACCCTCCCTAGTCATGAGGGCCATCAGATAAATCGCATGATTTGCATCAGATAAATCACATCAGATAAATCTGATGAGATTTATCTGATGCAAATCACATGTAAAAAATGGCACATCAAGTGCCAAATCTGATGTAGCCCTCCCGGGCAGCTGCCGACAAAATCAGGTCAGACTTGTTGCTCAGACAAGTCTGACCTGTGAATGGGGGCCTTAAGTGTTTTTTAGTCTTGACAACACTGGCTTACAATGATAACATGTGCAAACAGCAAACAACAGAGAAATGCTACTATCTTCATTGATAAAAATGTGCTTGATTCAGGTCCTGTTGCTAATAGGTAATAGCCACAATGTACTGATGTTTGGTACATTGCACATGTGGGATGGGTGATACAATAAAATGCCAGAGTTGGTCTTCCAAACATATATATTTTTTTTAAAGTTCAACGAAACCAATAGTTTTACCGCTCACTGCTACTGCCCCATCAGTACATACAGAAAATGATTTTGTTTTGAAATCATACTATTCAGGAATTTCCATGATAATCTTGAGAACATCTACCCCTTTGGTGTTTTCATTCATTAAAGCAACTGTACACATTTCTAGAACAGATTTGCCTTTCTGTGAATAAAATGGACAGCTACCATTAAATGGACCACGTCCTATGTCTGTGGCATAAAGTTCATCTGAAAACACCCCCACTTTGATTGGCTACTTGGAATAGTCTCCACACGGGGTATAAATTAACTGCATTGTATTGGAGGTGTCACAAGAGGGTGCAGGCAGCATCCGGGTGTAACCTTTCCTGGAGGTGGCAGCAAAATGCTGGCTCCTCCGCAGTGAAAGGAGCCGGGTGCTGCAATGTGACATCTTCTGCAACACTCGGCTCCAGTCACGGAGGAGTCGGCAGCGCAGCCAGAATCCCTGTGAGAAGGCCAGCAACTCTGGGGATGCTGGGCACCCCGCTCCCAGAGGGATATTGTTACGCACACCAGTGATAACAGGAGTATACCAGTGTATGAACAGAGAGGGATGCGAAGCAAACGAACTCACAGACAGTATAACACAACATACACAGGAGGTGATGGAATAACTAATAAACACAAAGTGAACGGGGAAGCCCAAGGGCTCAGGAATTGGGTGTCTCCCTAGTGTCAGGAATGCTCAGATGGAATAGAGCGGACAATGAAGCGAGATGTAGTGATTTAACATGTGGAGCACCCGAAATGATGTTGCTAAGAGCAACAGAAAAAACCCCAAAGGGTTACCAACGGGTGTGGGAATAAACTCCTTGGTCAGAGATAGAAATATAGACACAAGGAGAGTATCCACAATCCTAACCCCCACTTGCAGGGCACAGGTTCAGCTTACTGCCACTAAACTGACACCTGGACGCCCTGCACAGTAAGGGAGGATTAAGCAAGCAGGTCTCAGAGTACAGCCACAAACCTGCTGGGTTCACAGAATAGCAAAAGAACCCCAGCAGGTTAAACAACTGACTCCAGTCTTACTGCTAGGTCCGGATTGGCAGAATGAAGTACAGAATCCCAAGGCCTATTCGCAGTAAGCAACAAGTAAATACAAAGTCACACAGTACTAGCTAACTCTCTGGAACTGACTAACAAACAAAGATTCAGCAGCATTTGCCTAGCCTGAGAGGATGGTTTATATAGCAGGTGCTTTCCACGCCCCACTCAGACCTCACAGACTGTGAGCAAAAACCAGCGCCGGATTCCCTGCCGTGCACAGAGCCTGTAATCACTACACAGTAAAAACCCGGACCGGAGTATAAGCTGCGCTCAGGTTACTTCGCTAACACTTGCCTCCCGGTTGCCATGGCGACGTGGCAGCACAGAACAGGAGATCCTAACAGTACCCCCCCTCTGATGAGGGGTCAAAGAACCCCTACCACCGGGTTTATCGGGGAACTGCGAGAAGAAAGAGCGTATCAGTCAGGGGGCATGAAGATCACAACTGCGCACCCACGACCGCTCCTCCGGGCCATACCCCTTCCAGTGCACCAAAAATGACAGCCGACCCCGAACCATCTTGGAGTCAAGAACCCTTTCAACCACAAACTCCCTCTGTCCCCGTATCAGAAGAGGAGAAGGTCTTCCACTGGAAGAAGGATTACTAACCGCCAGTTTTAAAAGGGAACAATGAAATGTTTTATTGATACCCAATGGACGGGGCAGATCTAACTGAAATGCCACCGGATTGATAACCCTGGTGATCTTATAAGGGCCAATGAACCGGGGGCCTAACTTATGAGATGGCTGTCTCAACTTCAAATTCTTGGTGGACAACCAGACGAAGTCTCCTAATTTGAAGCTGCAGGGTCTTCTCCGCTTATCAAAAACCCTTTTGGTCACTAATGACACAGACACAAGGGCTTTCTTAACTTTCCTCCAAATACCCCTAAGGGCCGAAACCACAGAGGAACCACCAGGCGTGGAATCCAGGGGGTCAAAAGAATTGGCCTTAGGATGATGCCCATACACACAAAGGAAGGGAGAGATCCCTGTAGCAGAGTGAGCCGCGTTGTTATAGGCAAACTCCGCCATGGACAGATGAGCAACCCAGTCAGTATGACACTTGGAGACATAACACCTGAGGAACTGCTCCAAGGACTGGTTCACCCTCTCAGTCTGCCCATTAGACTGTGGATGGTAGCCTGACGACAAGCTCACAGAAATCTGGAGATCAGAACAAAATGCCCTCCAGAATTTGGCCACAAACTGGGATCCACGGTCAGAGACCACATCAAGTGGCAACCCGTGGAGGCGCACAACATGCTGCATAAATAACTCAGACAGGCGTCTGGCCGATGGCAACCCAACCAGTGGAACGAAATGCGCCATCTTCAAAAACCTGTCAACGACAACCCAAATGGCTGTCATCCCCGAAGATTTGGGCAAGTCCACCACAAAATCCATGGAAATGTGGGTCCATGGCTTAGATGGAATAGAGAGTGGATGTAATGGGCCAACAGGAACCCCTCTAGGAGTTTTATTTCGGGCACAAACGTCACATGCCCGAACCCACTGATCCACATCCCTAGCCACCGAGGGCCACCACACCGCCCTAGATAGCAACTCCCGAGTTCTGGCAATACCCGGGTGAGAATTGAGACCACAAACTTAGCCCCCTCAAGCCAGTGTCTCCACTCCCCGAGTGCATCCTTTATAGCCAACAATTCCTGGTTACCCACATCATAATTCATCTCAGCAGACGAAAATTTACCGGAAAAGTAAGCACAGGGATGAAGGCGATTATCAGACACCCCCATCTGAGAGAGCACTGCCCCAATACCTATCTCAGAGGCATCCACTTCTACCACAAAAGGACACTCTGGATCTGGGTGTCGCAGCACCTTGGCCGAGACAAATGCCCTTTTGAGACGGGCAAAGGCCGCTTTGGCCTCACAAGACCAGTGAGCAACATCCGCCCCTTTCTTAGTGAGTGCCAACAAGGGGGCCACTATAGACGAAAATCCAGCGATAAACCGTCTATAAAAATTCGCAAAGCCCAGAAAACGCTGAAGCGCCTTCAAACTAGTGGGCTGCACCCAATCCAGGACTGCCTGTACCTTAGAACCCTCCATTTGGAAACCTTTTGAGGAGATAATATACCCTAGAAATGCGATTTGCTGGACTTCAAATTCGCACTTCTCCAGCTTCGCCCCAAGCTGGTGGTCTCTGAGTTTCTGGAGGACTAAGCGTACATGCTTCCGATGTTCCTCCAGGGAATGGGAGAAGATTAGGATGTCATCTAGATAAACAACTAAGAATCTATCCAAATATTCCCTGAGCACATCGTTCATGAATTCCTGGAAGACTGCCGGGGCATTAGAGAGCCCAAAAGGCATCACCAAATATTCATAATGCCCTGAGTGGGTATTAAAGGCAGTCTTCCATTCATCCCCCTCTCTTATTCGGATTAGATTGTAAGCACCGCGTAGGTCAATCTTAGAAAAAATGGTGGCAGTACGAAGCTGGTCAAACAAAACCGAAATGAGAGGCAGTGGGTATGAGTTTTTAATCGTGATACGGTTCAATTCCCTGAAGTCGATGCAGGGTCGCAACGAACCGTCCTTTTTACCCACGAAGAAGAACCCCGACCCAACTGGGGACTGTGAGGGTCTGATAAATCCCTTAGCCAAGTTCTCCTGAATGTACTCTGCCATAGCCTGAGTCTCAGGACGTGACAGGGAGTACAACCTGCTCTTGGGAAGCTTAGCATCCGGCAACAAATCAATGGCACAGTCATAGGGGCGATGGGGAGGTAGTACCTCCGCAACTTTTTTGGAGAACACATCCGCAAAATCTGCATAACATCCTGGCAATCCTGGCAAACTTAGCTGCGAGAGCCTGACTGGAAGGCTCAAGCAACTCCTGAAACAATCACTACCCCAACTAAGAATCTCCCCAGAGATCCAGTCAAATTGAGGGTTATGGGCCCTTAACCAGGGTAACCCCAAAACCAATGGGGCAAAAGAACAGACAGTCACATAGAAAGACAATTTTTCAGAGTGTGTGGCTCCAATAAACAAAGGAATTTGGCTGGTGCAGGAGGTAATTTTACCCTGGGACAATGGTTCCCCGTTTAACCCACAGATCTCAATCTCTGAAGCCAAAGGTACTGAGGGAACAGAGTGTTCCAGGGCAAATTGACGGTCCATGAAAACCCCATTGGCCCCACTGTCAACAAAGGCCTCAGTCTTGACAGTTTGACCGAGGATCTCCAAAGTCACCGGAATGAGAAAAGTCCTTTTGGGAAATTCTGACTTCTGGCCTGACAGGATATTTCCCATCACCCTCAGGCTCTGAAGTTTTCTGGCTTTTCTGGGCATGATACTACAACATGACCTTTATTCCCACAGTACAAACACAAACCCTGCTGTCTCCTCCGCGTCTTCTCACGCGAGGAGAGGCGGGTAGCCCCAATCTGCATAGGCTCCTCGGAATATTCCTCAGAGTCTGAGGTTCCCTTGGGAAAAAAGGAAACTGCTGTCTCCCTTTCAAGCCTACGCTCTCTCAGCCGTCTATCCACCCGGATGGATAACTGCATGAGCTGATCTAAGCTATCAGGCGAGGGATATTGTACCAGTTGGTCCTTTATCTGGTCAGAAAGGCCCCTTGGTACTGGTTTCTCAGGGCTGGGTCATTCCACTGGGTATCATGAGCCAACCTCCGAAACTCCGTACTATAAACCTCAGCTGGCCGTCGCCCTTGCTTAAGGACCGTAATCTGAGCCTCGGCTGAAGCCATCTTGTCAGGGTCATCATACAAAATGCCCAGTGCCGTAAAAAAAGCATCAACACTTTTAAGCGACGGACAGTCAGGCTGCAACCCATATGCCCAGACCTGTGGGTCTCCTTGTAGCAAGGAAATCACCATGCCCACCCGCTGAATCTCCGACCCAGAAGACTGGGGCCTAAGCCTGAAATATAGCTTACAGCTCTCCTTGAAACAAAAGAACTGCGAGCGATCTCCAGAAAAACGATCCGGGAGATTTACTTTCGGCTCCTTAACCCCTAAACTTGCCGCTGCTGCTGCGGGAGCTCCACTAGCGGCCTGCGGGGTGTTCATTTTAATGGACATCTCATTAAATTGTCGAGTCAGGACCTGCACCTGATCGACCACCTGTTGCAAAGTATTTTGAGGGGTATGCTCCATATTCCCACAAAATTTCAACAGGAGTAAGGCTGCTGAATATGTTACGCACACCAGTGCTAACAGGAGTATACCGGTGTATGAACAGAGAGGGATGCGAAGCAAACGAACTCACAGACAGTATAACACAACATACACAGGAGGTGATGGAATAACTAATAAACACAAAGTGAACGGGGAAGCCCAAGGGCTCAGGAATTGGGTGTCTCCCTAGTGTCAGGAATGCTCAGATGGAATAGAGTGGACAATGAAGCGAGATGTAGTGATTTAACATGTGGAGCACCCGAAATGATGTTGCTAAGAGCAACAGAAAAACCCCAAAGGGTTACCAACGGGTGTGGGAATAAACTCCTTGGTCAGAGATAGAAATATAGACACAAAGAGAGTATCCACAATCCTAACCCCCACTTGCAGGGCACAGGTTCAGCTTACTGCCACTAAACTGACACCCGGACGCCCTGCACAGTGAGGGAGGATTAAGCAAGCAGGTCTGAGAGTACAGCCGCAAACCTGCTGGGTTCACAGAATAGCAAAAGAACCCCAGCAGGTCAAACAACTGACTCCAGTCTTACTGCTAGGTCCGGATTGGCAGAATGAAGTACAGAATCCCAAGGCCTATTCGCAGTAAGCAACAAGTAAATACAAAGTCACACAGTACTAGCTAACTCTCTGGAACTGACTAACAAACAAAGATTCAGCAGCATTTGCCTAGCCTGAGAGGATGGTTTATATAGCAGGTGCTGTCCACGCCCCACTCAGACCTCACAGACTGTGAGCAAAAACCAGCGCCGGATTCCCTGCCGTGCACAGAGCCTGTAATCACTACACAGTAAAAACCCGGACCGGAGTATAAGCTGCGCTCAGGTTACTTCGCTAACACTTGCCTCCCGGTTGCCATGGCGACGTGGCAGCACAGAACAGGAGATCCTAACCGATGTAAATAGAGGGGGGCTTCCTACAAGGCCACGCCCATGCCTGCTAAGCCCAGCTCCCTTTTCCTGTGCGCGGGGGACTATTTATTAATATACATTTTCCATTTTCAGTTGAGATTGTCAACTACCATGAACAGTGATACATTCAGTTTGTTTCAATATGTATTTGTACGTCACTAAAGCACTGTTATTCCTATTCTTAATCGTACATTATTGTAAAGATTATTACCATTTCTAATTAACTGAATGCTGTTTGTTAGTTGTGTTCTTTGTTTTGGTACCTTTAAGTAGTTATCATTTGCATAATACTCATATGCCATGTTTGAATAACATATTAAGAACGTAGAAGATATCATGATTAATTGCGATGTGTAAAAGCAATTCAGAAAGTCACAGAGGATTAGTGAGCGAGCTGTGAGTTACTTGTCACAGCAGATACTATGCAAAACCTTATCAAGGGATTGACAGCAGTTTAACTCTCCTGTTCAGGAAGAATTTCACACTAATCCAGATGTTTTGTCACCCAGTAACTCAAGGACCTTTCTGAACAGGCTGGAAGACTATTGGCTTGTGCTACTTGTTACCTTGATGAGATGATAGAAATGAATTCCATAGTTAAAGAATTATCTGTCAAACACTCAAACAGTAATAGAGGTTACAGCCCTAATTTCAAGAATGTATGTTTGCTATGCATCAACACGCTGTTCTTGGATGTCAGACTAACTTTTGTTAACTAAAGAGATGATAGATATTAGCAGAATACATCATTTCCTGTTTTTTTATTTTAAGGATATTTATACAGTGTGCAATACATTGTGTAAAATTTGATACATAAAATAGCAGCATCTTAATTATTAATTTACCAGAATGTAAATGGACTTTTCCTGCATTGATCAAATTTGCATAGAATACCGTTAGAACGGATTACTGGAATGTTTTTGCTGAATCAGTCTTATTTGTACAGTACCACTGGCAGCATTACAGAGGGAAGTACATCATCACTTATCGGCATGGCCGGACAGGCCATCTGGCCCATGCCAGAAGGGGCGATGGGCAGGTGGGCCGAGTCGGTCACTCTGAGAGCCGGGAAGGCCACGCGCAGCGCAGCCTCCGGCTCGCTGGTTTCATGGAAATAGGGGTGTGCCGCAAGTCTGCGCCCCCGCACTCGCGTCCCGCCCCCAGTAACTGTCGCCATGGTAATGGGGGCATGCCACAAGTCCACGCCCCCATGACTCTCGACACACCCCCATACATTGTGCGGCGCGCCACCTGTGACGTGTGCGCGTGCCCCCCGTGCGCGCGTTCACAAATGCCAGGGCCGAATCAAGGCCCCGGTCCATCGCTGCTTATCGGCCTGTTACACATGTGGAAATGTAAAACCCTTTCATTATTAGAGTCCTGATAGGGTCGCCTAGTAATCAGCAAACTCCAAAAATGAAAAGTTTTTGGTGTTTGCTTGCAATAACCAACGCCATCTTTAGATGTTGTTGGTTCCTGGAGCGCCGCTGCTTCCTATAGGAAGGATGTCTGGGTTTGCGAAGAGGGGATCTGCTCCCACCGCCACAATGCGCGACCTTTGGATATGTCCATGTGTCAGGTCACACATGTGCAGTCAGCTGGCTTGTCTCCTCTAAATAACATTGCTACTTCTGTAGCAGTGTTGGGAGAGAATGGTCCTCACACGGGAGCAACACTGAAGTGCTCTGGTAATAAAGTATCCACAGAAGCAACTCGACAATGGCCCCTGATGATGAACAGGCCCCAATGTGTGACTAACTAAAAACTTAAAATGTCAGTAAAACTTTTTGTCTTCAATGATGGCCGCCCTTGGTCTGCATGCAGTACTCCGAGCCTTCACCTGCGGCCACGAGATCCTTCCTGCTTTCTTGTCAATTTTCTTTATCATAGCTTGTACTGTAACTTTAATTTAAATTACTTCTAGGCTTTTCTTTATTTAAATATATTGTTCATTTATTATTGAGACTAAGGGGAATATGCGAACCCTTCTAAAGGTTAAGTTCTATAGTAACTTCAACAGGCATTCTATTAAAAACAAGGAGTATTAGTTCCATGTACTGCAATACAAGGTAGATGTTAAGCTGATCAACTCTCACCAAACACTTGTATATCTCTTCTTGCCTTCCAGCCAGTACCAGAACATTCCCTTGGCATCCAATAAAGCTGCTATTGCTCGTGCAGTACATTCTGTGTGCAGGTAAGGCTCAACACATTTGGAAAACCATAGAAACATCTGTGTTGAAAGTCTGATTGAATTCATGTTTAGTTGATTGTAGACTAGAAACTGGCTGTTATGAACCACAAGCAGTGGTTCATTCCTGTTTGTTTTCTGTTTATGAATTTTATGTTATAGCTCTGTTGCAGGCCAGGATTTCTCTTGTACTGGTTTAGAAGACTCTTGTTGGCCACCGGTGGTGAGTCTGTGTAATTGCAGCCTGTTTCTATGTGTTTAGCCTCACCTGTCAGATATTTGGTCATTATGTGGTGAGTCTCTGTACTGCAATCTGGCTCTTGTCTGTGTACCTCACCTGCCTGTATTTTGGCCATTACGTTGTGCCTGGCCTCCAGCCATCCTGATTGGGGCGTGTTCCCTTATTACCCAGCTAGCCCTGCAGTCCAGGGCTGGTGATAGACGTTTTGTTATGATACCTGTATGTTCCTGTTTGTTTCATGTCCAGTATTGCATCTGGGTCCAGGCCCTGTTTGCCAGTTAATTCTGTATCATGAGTCGTGGTGTCCGGATCCTGATCATTGGAATTCTTATCCAGCCTTCCAGTCCTGTTGTCCTGTATCTGCAGCCTCGGGGTTCCTGTTCCTTCAGCGTGCACCTTTACTGGTGTTGTGAGTAGCAGCTCTGCCGCACCTTACGGCTGTGGCCGTATTTGTTCTTATTTTCTGGCTTTTGTGTTTCTCTGCGGAGGTTTCCGCTATTGCTGTCCTCGCCGAATTACGACAGTGTCGTGATTTGCATTCGGGCAGCACTACCTTGGTTACAGTTTGTCTTGGCGGCCGCGCCGCACATACCTTTGATGTTGTGTTCAGTACTTTCCCCTATTTCTGTGTTACTGTTTCAGTTATAGGTTCCCCTTGTTCTCGCCCCATCTCGATTTATGCCTGGTCTCCAACTAAGAACGGGGGGCATCGGAGTTGGGCAGACCTAATCCGCCCTTCAAACGCGGCTGCTGTGGGCCCAAGCAAACATAGTCTCGCAGGCGTAGACTGACCACGTGGGTGAGACAATGGAGTAAGGGTTCCGTAGGGGTTGCTGCTGAACTTCGTGCCAACTACAGCATCACATTCCTGTGCTTGGGGCTTATCCACTCAGCCTCTTAAGTTCCAAGTACAGTGAACGTAACACTGGCCAGGTTAAGAAAACTTGACATGCCATGTGGGTACCACATTAAGTATTGTAATATATGGAAAATGAGGTGATGTCACAGGGATGCTTTATTACAAAAGGTATTTATTATAAATGCTGTGTGTATTAAATGTGTGGTCAGGAATTATTCTTTTATATTGCAATGAAAAAATCAATTTGTCTGGACTATTTTTTATTCATATTAGTGATTATATTAGTGATTAATACAAAATTGTATTATATATATATATATATATATATATTTTAAATGAAAGCACCAAGTATAAAAATAATAGATTGCAATACAGATGTAACCTCCCTCATTGTTGCAGTTTATCCACCTCGACAGAGTATTTGTCACACCTTAGCTATAGCTCAGGTTGTTGAGGTGTTGTGTTGTAATGCGCGTTGAGGTGCAACAACATACACAGCATGCAATACACATCTTCACCATTGGGTGGCTAATGCTCCACTAATCCAGTACTGTAGAGCGAATAGCAGCAGATGGATATACAGTACAGTAATTGTACTGTAATAGTGTACTCTTAGCAGGCCCTGGCAAATGGCCAGTGATAACTGTAATGCTATACATACAGACCAGCGGTCAGGTGGAGTGAGTCAATTAGGAACTTGAAGTGTATAGCATACTATAAATAAAGGAGGCATATTTTTACACAGTGGGCTCACAATGCCTGGACTGTCATTTTGTCAGTGATGTGCGGGTGTCACAGACGCATTGATATCATGATTTACTAACGAACGCTGGGCTTAATTAGTAAATAATGCATCAAGTCATGCTAAACAGCACTTAAAAGTCACACCATGCCATGGCGGGACTCAGTAGCGCTGATCGTCTTTGTTTGCATTTTTTCCACGAAAATGCGTCTTAGACACGAAGTAATGTAATAGGAAACACAAACAGCTTCTGCTGATTAAAATGATATGCAGCATGCCTATATTCTGTATGACTGCCACTGTATTTGCATACTAAATGCTCTGCTAGTGTTTACCTGGAAAACACTAACGTTTTATTTCTGATTCAGATAGAGCCGCTATTACACACAGGATATAGGCATGCTGTATATCATTTTAATCAGCAGAAGCTGCTTGTGCGTCCTATTACATTAATAATGTAATGTAACAGGAGGCACAAGCAGCTTCTGCTGATTAAAATTATATGCAGCATGCCTATATTCTGTGTGTGACTGTGACTGTATTTGAATACAAAATGCTCTGCTACAGTGTTTACCTGGAAAAACCTAACGTTTTACAGATGGAGCCACGCTAGTTCACTTGAATGAAGAGCATCTCCGTCCGGGCGCTCAGAATGGGAGCGTCTCTGTGCACTCCTGGCGTGATTAGGCGGACGGATCGCCTGGTCACGCCGGGAGTGCACGACTGCGAAGGAGCTGCCTCAGATAAGCGCAGCTCCATCTGTATTTCAGATGCAGATAGAGCCGCTATTACACACAGAATATAGGCATGCTGTATATCATTTTAATCAGCAGAAGCTGCTTCTGCGTCCTATTACATTAATAATGTAATGTAACTGGAGGCACAAGCAGATTCTGCTGATTAAAATTATATGCAGCATGCCTATATTCTGTGTGTGACTGCGACTGTATTTGAATACAAAATGCTCTGCTACCGTGTTTACCTGGAAAACAGTAACGTTTACAGATGGAGCCACGCTAATTCACTTGAATGGAGAGCATCTGCGTCCGGGCGTGCGTGCCCGGACAGAGACTCTCAGAATGGGAGCGTCTCTGTGCACTCCCGGCGTGATTAGGCGGACAGATCGCCTGGTCACGCTGGGAGTGCACGCCTGCGAAGGAGCTGCCTCAGATAAGCGCAGCTCCATCTGTATTTCGGATGCAGATAGAGCCGCTATTACACACAGAATATAGGCATGCTGCATATCATTTTAATTAGAAGCTGCTTGTGCATCCTATTACATTACTTTGCGTCTAAGACACACTTTCGCAGAAAAAAAAAAGACGATTGACACTAAGTCCCACCGCCAGCATGATGTGACTTCAAGGGCTGTTTAGCGTGACTGCAGCAAGGATGTAAGAGGACACATCTCCAATGCACACAAAGAAAAGCACAGTTCAGAATTCTACACAGCTCTCTAAAAGAAAGAATAAAAATAATTACAATCAGCAATAGAGTTGGGACTCACAGAACTATAAAATAGTATTTTAATTACCTGAACGGTAAATCCTTTTCTCGTAGTCCGTAGAGGATGCTGGGGTCCATATTAGTACCATGGAGTATAGACAGGATCACCAGGAGCCATTGGCACTTTGAGTTTAAAAGTGTGGGCTGGCTCATCCCTCTATGCCCCTCCCACCAGACTCAGTCTAGAAACTGTGCCCGAGGAGACGACATACTTCGAGAGAAGGAATTACAGATAGTGGCGAGATTCATACCAGCTCACACAACAGGCAAATCCGGCCAACATGCCGGAACAACTCAGCAACAGCTGAAACAGTACTGAAACAGTAAATAACGCAGAACTTACCTAGGAACCAGGCATTACTGAAATATAAAAACCAATGCAGGAAAACAAAGCATGCTGGATGGTGAACCTGATCCTGCGTGAAATCGACTGCTTAGAAGCAGGACACCCAATTTTCTTGGGATCATAGAGGACAAACAAGGAGTCAGTCTTTCGATGACGAGCTGTCCTCTTCACCTAAATCTTCAAAGCCCTCACAACATCCAAGGCCTTTGAAGCAATTAAGGAGTCAGTAGCCACTGGCACCACAATAGGCTGGTTGATATGGAAAGCCGATACAACCTTAGGCAGTAACTGTGGACGAGTCTTAAGTTCCGCCCTATCTTCATGGAAGATCAGATAGGGACTCTTACAAGATAAAGCCCCTAAGTCCGACACGCGTCGAACAGAATCTAAGGCCAACAAAGTGACCGCCTTCCACGTGAGAAACTTGATGTCAGCCTCCAGCAGAGGCTCAAACCAGGCAGATTGCAGGAACTGCAGCACCACGTCCAGATACCAGGGAGCCGTCGGCGCCACAAAGGGAGGCTGGATGTGTAGAACCCCTTTCAAAAAGGTCTGAACCTCAGGGAGGACAGCCAATTGTTTTTGGAAGATGGACAAAGCAGAGATTTGGACCTTGATGGAGCCCAAGCTCAGGCCCATATCCACACCTGCTTGCAGGAAAAGGAGCAAGCGTCCAAGTTGAAACTCCACCGCATGAAATTTCTTGGATTCACACCAAGAAACATATTTTTTCAAAATACGATGGTAATGTTAAGACGTTACCCCTTTTCTAGCCTGTATCAGGGTAAGAATAACCTCACTCCGGATACCTTTCCAAGCTAAGATGTGGCGTTCAACCACCATGCCGTCAAACATAGCCGTGGTAAGTCTTGATAAGCGAACGGCCCCTGCAGTAGCAGATCCTGCCGAAGAGATAAGGGCCTTGGATCCTCTAACAGAAGATCCATCAGATCCGCAAACCAAGCCCTCCTTGGCCAGTCCGGAGCAATGAGGATTGCCAGAACCTTTGTTCTTCTCACCAGCTGAAGAACCTTTGGTATCAGAGGAAGTGGAGGGAACACATACACTGACTTGAACACCCACGGTGTTACCAGTGCGTCCACCGCCACTGCCTGTGGGTCTCTTGACCTGGAACAGTACCTCCCCAGCTTCTTGTTGAGGCGGGAGGCCATCATGTCTATGTGAGGAAACCCCACCAACTGGTTACCTCGTCGAACACCTCCGGGTGGAGGCCCCACTCTCCCGGATGGAGATCGTGGCGGCTGAGGAAGTCTGCTTCCCAGTTGTCTACTCCTGGAATGAAGATTGCCGACATCGCCACCACGTGTATTTCTGCCCAGAGGAGGATTCTTGACACCTCTGACATGGCAGCCCTGCTCTTCGTTCCGCCTTGTCGGTTTATGTAGGCCACCGTGGTCACGTTGTCCGACTGCACCTAAACAGCTCGATCCTGTAGAAGGTGTGCTGCTTGCAGAAGGGCGTTGTACACGGCCCTTAGCTCCAGGATGTTTATTGGGAGAAGGGATTCTTGATTCGACCACCTTCCCTGAAAGGTTTCCCCCAGAGCGACTGCTCCCCAACCTCTTAGACTTGCATCTGTGGTTAAAAGGATCCAGTCCTGAATTCCGACCCTTCGGCCTTCCAGAAGGTGCGGAAGTTGTAGCCACCAGAGGAGTGAAATCCTGGCTTTCGGAGACAGGCGTATCCTCTTGTGCATGTGTAGGTGAGAGTCCGACCACTGGTCCAATAGGTCCAGCTGAAAAGGTCGAGCATGAAACCTGCCGTACTGCAGAGCCTCGTAGGCGGCAACCATCTTCCCCAGAAGGCGGATGCATTGATGAACCGATATCCGGGTAGGCTTCAAGACATCCGGGACCATTGTTTGAATTACCAATGCTTTCTCCACTGGGAGAAAAACCCTCTGCACTTCCGTGCTCCAGATGAGACTTTGGAAGGTTCAGGATCCAACCGTGCTTCCTGAGCAGCTGTGTCGTGAGCACGATGGATCGCAACAACCTCTCCCTGGACGACGCCTTGATCAGGAGATAGTCCAGATATGGAATTATGTTCACCCCCTGCTTGCGGAGAACCATTATCTCCACCATTACCTTGGTGAAGATCCTTGGTGCTGTGGGGAGGCCAAACGGCAGCGCCTGGAACTGATAGTGATCGTCCAACAGTGCAAACCTGAGATATGCCTGATGCGGCGACCAAATGGGAATGTGGAGGTAAGCATCCTTGATGTCCAGCGACAACAGGAACTCCCCCTCCATGAGTCCTGAGATGACAGCTCTCAGAGATTCCATCTTGAATTTGAACTCTCTGAGATAAGGGTTCAAAGACTTTAAGTTTAGAATAGGCCATACCGAACCATCCGGTTTTGGTACCACAAAAAGGTTCGAATAATAACCCTTGTTCCACTGCTGAGGTGGAACTGGAACAATGACCTCTGACACCATCAATTTTCTGATGGCCTCCAGAAGAATTGTTCTGTTTGCCAGCAGAGCTGGCAAGCCTGACTTGAAGAAACGGTGAGGTGGGGGATCTTGAAACTCCAGTCTGTACCCCCTGGACACTATATCCAGGACCCAGGGGTCCAGGCCAGATGACACCCAGACATGACTGAACTGCCAGAGTCTTGCCCCCACCTGACCTTCCTCCAGGCCTAGCTGTCCACTGTCATGCGGAGGACTTAGGGGTATCAGAAGCCGGCTTCTGGGCTTGGGAACCTGCGGGAGCAGGTTTATTTCATTTGGCACGACCACCTCTGAAGAAAGTGTTCGAAGGCTTGTTCTTTCTAGACCTCGTGGGCCGAAAGGACTGTGACATGGCTGGTGTAAAAGGCTTCTTCGTAGCCGGTGCAGCTGAGGGGAGAAAAGGAGACTTACCCACGGTAGCCGTGGCAATCCACGCATCCAGCGACTCCCCAAAGAGAGCATGACCTTTGTATGGTAGGCCCTCCACACACTTCCTGGATTCCGCGTCCGCAGACGAGTTACGCAGCCAGAGACCCCTGTGAGCCGAGACGGACATGGAGGAGATCCCCGCAGCCATGGAACCTAGGTCTTTCATGGAATCCACCAGGAACCCTGCAGAATCCTGAATATTACGTAAAAATAAATCGTCACCTTTGTCCAGCGTAGTCGATTCCTCCTGCAGAGTGATTGACAACCTGGCAATAGCTTTAGCAATCCAAGCACAGGCTATAGTAGGCCACAATATAGCCCCAGAAGCCGTGTAAATGGATTTCAGCGTAGCATCCACCTTGCGATCTTCCGGGTCCTTTAACGCGGTAGATCCCGGGACCGGTAATACCACTTGTTTGGACAGCCTGGAGACAGAGGCGTCGACTATCGGTGGAGACTCCCATCTCTTCCTATCCTCCTCAGGGAAGGGAAAAGCCACCAAGACTCTCTTGGGAATCTGGAATTTCTTTTCCAGAGTTTCCCATGCCTTTTCAAAGATAGCATTTAATTCTTTGGATGCCGGGAAGGTGAGGGGGGGCTTCTTATTATCCGTAAAGAAGGCCTCCTCCACCTGTTCCGGAGCTGTGTCAGAAATGTGTAAAACATCCCTAACAGCCTCAATCATCAACTGCACCCCCTTGGCAAGTGATGCCGTCCCCCTCAACACATCCCCATCACCGTCTGCAACGTCAGACTCGGTGTCCGTGTCATCCTGCATAATTGCAAGTGCACGTTTGTGAGAATGTACTGCAGGAGACCCCGAGGAGGCAGTATCAGATCATACAACCATAGAGGACTGGAGGACCTGAGTGGCATTCTCAGTCCTAACCACCCTATCAGAAATCTGAGAAATAGTCCCCCTCAGAGAGACTAACCATTCTTGCTCTCTAGCTGGGATCTGCGCTAAAACAGTGCAATCCTGATTACATGGTATGGAATATTCCTGGGAAGACAAATCCTCTGCAGAATATGAAAGTGTCCCTAGACATGTTGTCACACACCCTCAAACACCCCACAAACACACAAGGTATTATGTAGACAGAGTTTCCCACCAAGAGTGGCAGAGAGACACAGAGATTGGAGCCAATCCACACACAGCGCTATCTGAGTATAGGGAGACCCTAAACCCGCGCTGGCTGTGCCCTTTAATAGGTGACACAGCCTATAATACAGCCCCCCCCCCCCCCCTCCCACCTCTACAACCACCTGGTACCTTACAGATAGCTGGTGATTGCTTTGGAAGGACCTGGATCCACTTGGCAGTGAGTGCAGGCAGGAAAAAATAAGAATTTACTTACCGGTAATTCTATTTCTCGTAGTCCGTAGTGGATGCTGGGAACTCCGTAAGGACCATGGGGAATAGACGGGCTCCGAAGTAGACTGGGCACTCTAAAAGAAAGATTAGGTACTATCTGGTGTGCACTGGCTCCTCCCTCTATGCCCCTCCTCCAGACCTCAGTTAAGGAAACTGTGCCCGGTAGAGCTGACATTACAAGGAAAGGATTTGGAATCCAAGGTAAGACTCATACCAGCCACACCAATCACACCGTACAACTCGTGATAACTATACCCAGTTAACAGTATGAACAAAAAACTGAGCCTCATTCAAAAGATGGCTCATAACAATAACCCTTAAGTTAAGCAATAACTATAGACATGTATTGCAGAGAGTCCGCACTTGGGACGGGCGCCCAGCATCCACTACGGACTACGAGAAATAGAATTACCGGTGAGTAAATTCTTATTTTCTCTGACGTCCTAGTGGATGCTGGGTACTCCGTAAGGACCATGGGGATTATACCAAAGCTCCCAAACGGGCGGGAGAGTGCGGATGACTCTGCAGCACCGAATGAGCAAACAATAGGTCCTCCTCAGCCAGGGTATCAAACTTGTAGAATTTTGCAAATGTGTTTGAACCCGACCAAGTAGCAGCTCGGCAAAGCTGTAAAGCCGAGACCCCTCGGGCAGCCGCCCAAGAAGAGCCCACCTTCCTTGTGGAATGGGCCTTTACTGATTTAGGATGCGGCAGTCCAGCCGCAGAATGTGCCAGCTGAATCGTGCTACAGATCCAGCGAGCAATAGTCTGCTTTGAAGCAGGAGCACCCAGCTTGTTGGGTGCATGCGGGATAAACAGCGAGTCAGTTTTTCTGACTCTAGCCGTCCTGGAAACATAAATTTTCAGGGCCCGGACTACGTCCAGCAACTTGGAATCCTCCAAGTCCCGAGTAGCCGCAGGCACCACAATAGGTTGGTTCACATGAAACGCTGATACCACCTTTGGGAGAAATTGGGGACGAGTCCTCAATTCTGCCCTATCCATATGGAAAATCAGATATGGGCTTTTACATGACAAAGCCGCCAATTCTGACACACGCCTAGCCGAGGCCAAGGCCAACAGCATGACCACCTTCCACGTGAGATACTTTAACTCCACGGTCTTAAGTGGCTCAAATCAATGTGATTTCAGGAAATCCAACACAACGTTGAGATACCAAGGTGCCACTGGAGGCACAAAAGGGGGCCGAATATGCAGCACTCCCTTAACAAACGTCTGAACTTCAGGCAGAGAAGCCAGTCCTTTTTGAAAGAAAATAGATAGGGCCGAAATCTGGACCTTTATGGACCCCAATTTTAGGCCAATAGTCACCCCTGACTGTAGGAAGTGCAGAAATCGACCCAGCTGGAATTCCTCTGTTGGGGCCTTCCTGGCCTCACACCAAGCAACATATTTCCGCTATATAATGTTTTGCTGTCACATCCTTCCTGGCTTTTATCAGCGTAGGAATCACTTCATCTGGAATGCCCTTTTCCGTTAGGATTCGGCGTTCAACCGCCATGCCGTCAAACGCAGCCGCGGTAAGTCTTGGAACAGACAGGGCCCCTGCTGTAGCAGGTCCTGTCGGAGAGGCAGAGGCCATGGGTCCTCTGAGATCATTTCTTGTAGTTCTGGGTACCAAGTTCTTCTTGGCCAATCCGGAACGATGAGTATAGTTCTTACTCCTCTCTTTCTTATTATCCTCAATACCTTGGGTATGAGAGGAAGAGGAGGGAACACATAAACCGACTGGTACACCCACGGTGTCACTAGGGCGTCCACAGCTATCGCCTGAGGGTCCCTTGACCTGGCGCAATATCTTTTTAGCTTTTTGTTGAGGCGGGACGCCATCATGTCCACCTGTGGCCGTTCCCAACGATTTACAATCAGCATGAAGACTTCTGGATGAAGTCCCCACTCTCCCGGGTGGAGGTTGTGCCTGCTGAGGAAGTCTGCTTCCCAGTTGTCCACTCCCGGAATGAACACTGCTGACAGTGCTAGGACGTGATTTTCCGCCCATCGAAGAATCCTTGTGGCTTCTGCCATCGCCATCCTGCTTCTTGTGCCGCCCTGGCGGTTTACATGGGCGGCCGTGATGTTGTCTGACTGAATCAGCACCGGTTGGTTTTGAAGCAGGGGCTCTGCTTGACTCAGGGCATTGTAAATGGCCCTTAGTTCCAGTATATTTATGTGTAGGGAAGTCTCCTGACTTGACCACTGTCCTTGGAAGTTCCTTCCCTGAGTGACTGCCCCCCATCCTCGGAGGCTTGCATCCGTGGTCACCAGGACCCAGTCCTGTATGCCGAATCTGCGGCCCTCGAGAAGATGAGCACTCTGCAGCCACCACAGCAGAGACACCCTGGCCCTCGGGGACAGGGTGATCAACCAATGCATCTGAAGATGCAATCCGGACCATTTGTCTAACAGATCCCACTGAAAGATCCTTGCATGGAATCTGCCGAAGGGAATTGCTTCGTAAGAAGCCACCATCTTTCCCAGGACCCGCGTGCACTGATGCACCGACACCTGTTTTGGTTTCAGGAGGTCCCTGACCAGAGATGACAATTCCTGGGCCTTCTCCCCGGGGAGAAACACCTTCTTCTGTTCTGTGTCCAGAAGCATGCCCAAGAACAGCAGACGCGTCGCAGGAATCAGCTGCGACTTCGGGATATTCAGAATCCAGCCGTGCTGTTGCAACACTTCCCGAGATAGTGCTATGCTGACTAACAACTGCTCCTTGGACCTCACCTTTATAAGGAGATCGTCCAAGTACGGGATAATTATAACTCCCTTCTTCCAAAGGAGTATCATCATTTCGGCCATTACCTTGGTAAATACTCTCGGTGCCGTGGACAGACCAAACGGCAACGTCTGGAATTGGTAATGACAGTCCTGTACCACAAACCTGAGGTACTCCTGGTGAGGTGGGTAAATGGGGACATGCAGGTAAGCATCCGCGACACCATAAAATCCCCCTCTTCCAGGCTTGCAATAACCGCCCTGAGCGATTCCATTTTGAACTTGAACTTCCTTATATAAGTGTTCAAGTATTTTAAATTGAGAATGGGTCTCACCGAACCGTCTGGTTTCGGTACCACAAACATTGTGTTACGCACACCAGTGCTAACAGGAGTATACCGGTGTATGAACAGAGAGGGAAGCGAAGCAAACGAACTCACAGACAGTATAACATAACATACACAGGAGGTGATGGAATAACTAATAAACACAAAGTGAACGGGGAAGCCCAAAGGCTCAGGAATTGGGTGTCTCCCTAGTGTCAGGAATGCTCAGATGGAATAGAGCGGACAATGAAGCGATGTGTAGTGATTTAACATGTGGAGCACCTGAAATGATGTTGCTAAGAGCAACAGAAAAAACCCCAAAGGGTTACCAACGGGGTGGGAATAAACTCCTTGGTCAGAGATAGAAATATAGACACAAGGAGAGTATCCACAATCCTAACCCCCACTTGCAGGGCACAGGTTCAGCTTACTGCCACTAAACTGACACCTGGACGCCCTGCACAGTGAGGGAGGATTAAGCAAGCAGGTCTGAGAGTACAGCCGCAAACCTGCTGGGTTCACAGAATAGCAAAAGAACCCCAGCAGGTCAAACAACTGACTCCAGTCTTACTGCTAGGTCCAGATTGGCAGAATGAAGTACCGAATCCCAAGGCCTATTCGCAGTAAGCAACAAGTAAATACAAAGTCACACAGTACTAGCTAACTCTCTGGAACTGACTAACAAACAAAGATTCAGCAGCATTTGCCTAGCCTGAGAGGATGGTTTATATAGCAGGTGCTGTCCACGCCCCACTCAGACCTCACAGACTGTGAGCACAAAACCAGCGCCGGATTCCCTGCCGTGCACAGAGCCTGTAACCACTACACAGTAAAAACCCGGACCGGAGTATAAGCTGCGCTCAGGTTACTTCGCTAACACTTGCCTCCCGGTTGCCATGGCGACGTGGCAGCACAGAGCAGGAGATCCTAACAGTACCACCCCTCTGACGAGGGGTCAAAGAACCCCTACCACCGGGATTATCGGGGAACTGCGAGAAGAAAGAGCGTATCAGTCTGGGGGCATGAAGATCACAACTGCGCACCCACGACCGCTCCTCCGGGCCATACCCCTTCCAGTGCACCAAAAATGACAGCCGACCCCGAACCATCTTGGAGTCAAGAACCCTTTCAACCACAAACTCCCTCTGACCCCGTATCAGAAGAGGAGAAGGTCTTCCACTGGAAGGATTACTAACCGCCAGTTTTAAAAGGGAACAATGAAATGTTTTATTGATACCCAATGAACGGGGCAGATCTAACTGAAATGCCACCGGATTGATAACCCTGGTGATCTTATAAGGGCCGATGAACCGGGGGCCTAACTTATGAGATGGCTGTCTCAACTTCAAATTCTTGGTGGACAACCAGACGAAGTCTCCCAATTTGAAGCTACAGGGTCTTCTCCGCTTATCAAAAACCCTTTTGGTCACTAATGACACAGACACAAGGGCTTTCTTCACTTTCCTCCAAATACCCCTAAGGACCGAAACAACAGAGGAACCACCAGACGTGGAATCCAGGGGGTCAAAAGAATTGGCCTTAGGATGATGCCCATACACACAAAGGAAGGGAGAGATCCCTGTAGCAGAGTGAGCCGCGTTGTTATAGGCAAACTCCGCCATGGACAGATGAGCAACCCAGTCAGTATGACACTTGGAGACATAACACCTGAGGAACTGCTCCAAGGACTGGTTCACCCTCTCAGTCTGCCCATTAGACTGTGGATGGTAGCCTGACGACAAGCTCACAGAAATCTGGAGATCAGAACAAAATGCCCTCCAGAATTTGGCCACAAACTGGGATCCACGGTCAGAGACCACATCAAGCGGCAACCCATGGAGGCGCACAACATGCTGCATAAATAACTCAGACAGGCGTCTGGCCGATGGCAACCCAACCAGTGGAACGAAATGCGCCATCTTCGAAAACCTGTCAACGACAACCCAAATGGCTGTCATCCCCGAGGATTTGGGCAAGTCCACCACAAAATCCATGGAAATGTGGGTCCATGGCTTAGACGGAATAGAGAGTGGATGTAATGGGCCGACAGGAACCCCTCTAAGAGTTTTATTTCGGGCACAAACGTAACATGCCCGAACCCACTGATCCACATCCCTAGCCACCGAGGGCCACCACACCGCCCTAGACAGCAACTCCCGAGTTCTGGAAATACCTGGATGCCCTGCCGACCTCTTGGCATGGAATTCCAGGAACACTCGCTGTCTTAACCTAGGAGGCACAAACAAGAGACCTACCGGAAGGTCTGGAGGAGCCTGCTCCTGTGCTCTAAGGACTAATGACAAGAGGTCCTGGGTAATGCCCACTTTAATACATGATGGGGACACAATGGGCAATTGCTCCTCGGTGGTCTCTTGAACTGGAGCAAAACTCTGCGAGAGCGCATCAGCCTTGATGTTTTTTGACCCAGGGCGATATGTTATCAAAAAATTAAAGCGAGCAAAAAACAAAGCCCATCGTGCCTGCCTGGCATTGAGCCGCTTCGCTGACTCTAAATATGCCAGATTCTTATGGTTGATGAGAATTGAGACCACAAACTTAGCCCCCTCAAGCCAGTGTCTCCACTCCCCGAGTGCATCCTTTATAGCCAACAATTCCCGGTTACCCACATCATAATTCATCTCGGCAGACGAAAATTTATGGGAAAAGTAAGCACAGGGATGAAGGCGATTATCAGACACCCCCATCTGAGAGAGCACTGCCCCAATACCTATCTCAGAGGCATCCACTTCTACCACAAATGGACGCTCTGGATCTGGGTGTCGCAGCACCTTGGCCGAGACAAATGCCCTTTTGAGACGGGCAAAGGCCGCTTTGGCCTCACAAGACCAGTGAGCAACATCCGCCCATTTCTTAGTGAGTGCCACCAAGGGGGCCACTATAGACGAAAATCCAGCGATAAACCGTCTTTAAAAATTTGCAAAGCCCTGAAAACGCTGAAGCGCCTTCAAACTAGTGGGCTGCACCCAATCCAGAACTGCCTGTACCTTAGAACCCTCCATTTGGAAACCTTCTGAGGAGATAATATACCCTAGAAATGCGATTTGCTGGACTTCAAACTCGCACTTCTCCAGCTTCGCCCCAAGCTGGTGGTCTCTGAGTTTCTGGAGGACTAAGCGTACATGCTTCCGATGTTCCTCCAGGGAATGAGAGAAGATTAGGATGTCATCTAGATAAACAACTAAGAATCTATCCAAATATTCCCTGAGCACATCGTTCATGAATTCCTAGATGTCACAACTGAGGGCCTGAGCTGACGGGAGGCAGCCTCAGTTGTAGGGGCTGAGATGTACCGGAACCTGGGAGGTTGTATCAGACCCCTGGACATGTAAGTAACATGAATAATAACTGCCCGAAGGCGTGACCACGACAACTTAGATAAAAGTCAATGATGTTTATTATGACAACTCCGCATCACAGCAGCAATAAAAGAAAACGTAAAAGTCAGCAAAGAATAAATACAGTTCCTGAGTACTACAGCATGGCAGGAGCCACAGGGCACTGGTAGTGTGAGATAGTTCTTATGATCTTCTAGATGGAAAGTCCTTACCAGGCCCGGCTGTAGCAATGGAGATAACCCAGGATTGTACCAGCTGGTGTTCCAGGAAGAGCTGGGTTGCTGAAGGTAAAACAGCTGCTGTGGATACTGGCTGGAACCAGACTGTTGTTAGCACGGAGTGGATACTGGCTGGAACCAGTTAAATAATAAATGAACTTTGGGAGCGATGAAATGTGAACTGAAATGTAGAACTTGAGAGCGGAGAAATAATAATTCCGGTGGAGAGTGGTAAAGTGTAGAAAGGACACCGGCCCTTTAAGGGAAGCTGTATTCTGCTGGAAGCTGAGGCTGGAAGCAGGTAGTGTTGTAGCTGGAAACAGATGAATCCACAATGGATTGGAGAGTCAGGCTACACCGCAGGTGGAATGCTGGTGTGGGTCTCTATGGTGGAAGTCTTGAGACAGGAGCTGGAACCTGGAAGACAATCATAGAAGAGAGACAAACAGGAACTAGGTTTGACAACCAAAGCACTGACGTCTTCCTTGCTCAGGCACAGCTTACTTATACCTGCAGCAAGGAAGGGGTTGGCTAGGCAATTATGCAAATCAACAATACAAACAGCAGATTGGTGGAAATGATCAGATGACAGAATCCAAGATGGCTGCGCCCATGCAGACACTTGGAGGGAAGTTTGGTTTGTAATCCATGTGGTCTGGGAAACAGTAATGGCGGCGCCGGCCACCGGAGACAGGAGACGCCAGGCTGATAGATGCACATTTAACCACGCGGGCACAGCGGAGGCCGCGGCTGATGAAAACACCACTCTGACACTCTGCATGTGGAAACTCAGGAACAGCGGAATCTGGTCCTGGAACGCTGAGCCCGCCTTAGGAGGCATCTGAAGGGTAAGTAATGGCGTCCAGATACCCGGATCGTGACAGCACCCCCCCCTTTAGGAGTGGCCCCAGGACACTTCTTAGGCTTTAAAGGAAACTTTGCGTGGAAATTTCGGACCAAGGCAGGAGCATGGACGTCAGAGGCATTGGTCCAAGAGCGTTCTTCAGGACCATAGCCCTTCCAGTCAATGAGATACTGAAGTTGACCGTAACGGTGACGTGAGTCCAGGATCTTGGCCACTTCATACTCAACGCCTCGTTGAGTTTGGACTTTCGGAGTTGGTGGAAGTGAGGAATGAAACCGATTCAAGATTAGCGGTTTCAACAGGGAAACATGGAATGTCCTGGGTATTTTTAAGAAGGGAGGTAACTGGAGTCTGTAAGCAACAGGATTGATGACTTGATCAATTTTGAAAGGACCGATGTAGCGAGGTGCAAACTTCATACTGGGAACTCTTAACCTCAAATTCTTCGTGGATAACCATACCCGATCACCCACCTTGAGAGCAGGAACTGCTCGACGCTTCTTATCCGCAAATTTCTTGTACCTGAACGATGCCTTGAGCAGAGCTGATCGTACGCTCTTCCAGATATTGGCAAACTGATGCAAGGTGATATCCACTGCGGGAACAGAAGTTGCTGGAAGCGGTTGGAACTCAGGGACTTTAGGGTGGAATCCAAAGTTGGTGAAGAATGGTGTTGAAGAAGATGAAGAATGATACTGGTTGTTATGACAGAACTCGGCCCAGGGAAGTAATTGAACCCAGTCATCTTGAGAGGAGGACACATAGATGCGGAGGAAGGCCTCCAAGTCCTGATTCACCCTCTCAGTTTGACCATTGGTCTGAGGATGGTAAGCCGTGGAAAACTTTAACTTGACTTGGAGGACTTGACATAAACTTCGCCAGAATTTGGCTGTGAATTGAACTCCTCGATCTGAGATAATTTCTTCTGGAAGACCGTGGAGTCGGAAGATCTCTTGTATGAATACTTGAGCCAACTTGGAAGCTGACGGAAGACCGGTGAGAGGAATGAAGTGTGCCATCTTGGTGAACCGGTCAACTACCACCCAGATGGTATTGAACTTGTTGCACATGGGCAAATCTGTAATAAAATCCATCGACAAATGGGTCCATGGTCGACGGGGAACAGATAGTGGAACCAGTTGCCCCGCAGGCGACTGGCGGGATACTTTATGTTGAGCACACTTTGGGCAAGATGCAATAAACTCCAAAACGTCCTTTTTCAGAGTTGGCCACCAATAGGACCTAGAGATAAACTCCAGGGTTTTTTGGATACCTGTATGTCCGGCAAAACGGGAAGCATGGGCCCAATGCATGAGCTTCTTCCTTAGTGTCGGCTTCACAAAACTTTTCCCTGATGGGGGCGTAGAGTCCATCCCTACCGTGGAGAATGCCAACGGATTTATAATAGGATGCTTGTCTGAAGACTCTGACTCATTTTCTTGCTCCCATGAGCGGGAAAGGGCATCGGCCTTGCGATTCTGAGAGCCCGGACAGAACTGGAGTTTAAAGTCGAACCTGGAAAAGAAAAGTGCCCATCTGGCCTGACGAGGGTTGAGACATTGTGCGCCTTTTAGATATAGAAGGTTCTTGTGGTCTGTAAGGATGGTGATTGAATGAGAAGCTCCCTCCAACAGATATCTCCACTCCTCTAGAGCGAGCTTGATGGCTAGCAACTCCTGGTCGCCAATGGCATAGTTGCGCTCCGCTGGGGAGAACTTCCGTGAGAAGAAACTGCAAGGATGTAAATGACCATCTTTAGCCCTCTGAGATAACACCGCTCCTACTCCAACGGAGGAGGCATCCACCTCTAAGATGAAAGGAGAGTCGACGTCAGGCTGTTTCAGGACAGGTGCAGAGATGAACCTCTGTTTTAAAAGATGAAAAGCTTGCATGGCTTCTTCAGACCACTTGGACGGGTTAGCACCCTTCTTGGTGAAAGCAGTAATAGGCGCCACAATGGTGGAAAAGTCTCGTATAAACTTTCGGTAATAATTGGCGAACCCTAAGAACCTCTGGACCCCTTTGAGGGTTAAGGGTACTGGCCAATTCTGGATTGCTTGTAGTTTCTCAGGATCCATCTCTAGTCCGGAACCGGACACAATGTACCCTAGAAACGGAATGGACTTGACTTCAAAGACGCATTTCTCTAATTTGCAGTAGAGATGATTGACACGGAGACGGAACAGAACCTCCTTTACCCAGAAACGATGTTCCTCTAAATTGTTGGCAAAAATGAGGATATCATCTAGATAGACCACGACATGACGGTATAGAATGTCTCTGAAGATCTCATTGACGAAATGCTGGAAGACAGCTGGAGCATTGCTCAATCCGAAGGGCATGACGAGGTACTCATAATGTCCGTCACGGGTGTTAAATGCGGTCTTCCACTCGTCACCCTCACGGATCCGGATGAGATTGTATGCACCTCTCAGGTCCAGCTTTGTAAAGATGGTAGCTCCGCTAACTCTGTCAAAGAGCTCAGTAATCAGGGGTAAAGGATAGCGGTTCTTGATGGTAATGTCGTTCAAACCTCTGTAGTCGATGCACGGCCGCAGACCACCATCTTTCTTCTTTACAAAAAAGAAGCCTGCGCCGGCTGGAGAAGAAGAAGGTCGAATGAACCCCTTTGCTAGGTTCTCTTTTATGTATTCCTCCATAGAATGCGTCTCGGGGAGAGACAACGGATAAGTTCGGCCTCGAGGTGGAACCTTCCCTGGAACGAGATCAATCGGGCAGTCCCATTCTCTATGAGGGGGAAGGATATCAGCAGAAGCTTTACTGAACACATCCGTGAAATCTTGATATGGAGGAGGTGGAACATCAGACGACCTGGGGGAGGAGGAACAGACAGGCAACACTTTAAACAAACATGTCTTAGTACAGGAGGAACCCCATGCCAGGATTTGCGTAGTCGTCCAATCAATTGTAGGATTGTGAAGACGGAGCCATGGAAGGCCCAGGACCACAGGATGTGTGGCTCTTGGAATCACTAAAAGTGAAATAAGTTCGGAATGAAGAACTCCCACTCTCAGACGAACTGGTAGAGTCCTTAGAGAAATAACTGTATCAAAAATTTTACTGCCATCCACAGCAGTTAAGGAAAAGGACGAAGGAAGTCTCTCGGTGGGTAGGGACCACCGTTTAACATAGGCTTCGGTAATAAAGTTCCCAGCTGCTCCGGAATCCAGGAGGGCAATGACGTTCTGATAACGTTGAGCAACTTGAAGCGAGACTGGGAGGTTACAATCTTGAGGAGATGGAGAGGAGATCATTACTCCTAGCCGGCCCTCTCCTTGGCGAGCTAGGATTTGGAGTTTCCCGGACGTTTGGGACAGGCATTAATGGTGTGAGACGGAGCTGCACAGTACAAACAGAGAAACTCGGAGAGACGTCTTCGGCGCTCAGCAGGAGTTAAACGGGAACGGACAATTTGCATGGGTTCATCTTTAGTTGGTGACAGTTGGCGAGGAGGAGGAGCAGAAGATTTTGGAGCAGATGATCTTCCACGCTCAGTTGCTCTCTCTCTGAAACGTAAGTCAACTTTCGTACAAAGTGAGATTAACTCATCTAACTTGGAGGGTAAGTCTCTGGTAGCTAACTCATCTTTAATACGCTCGGATAAACCATGCCAGAATGCAGCATACAGGGCCTCGTCGTTCCATGCCAGTTCGGATGCCAGGATCTGGAACTGTATAAGATATTGTCCTACAGTACGTGATCCCTGGCGTAAACGGAGAATCTCAGACGAAGCTGAAGTTACCCGGCCTGGCTCGTCGAAGATGCGCCTGAATGTTGACACGAATGCAGTGTAAGAAGATAGCAGGGTGTCGGACCTCTCCCATAACGGTGATGCCCAATCGAGGGCTGAGCCACTGAGAAGAGAAATAATGTAGGCAATTTTTGTACGGTCACTGGGGAAATTGCCAGGTTGTAGCTCAAACTGAATCTCACACTGGTTGAGAAATCCCCTGCAGAATCTTGGAGATCCGTCAAATTTTGCTGGCGTTGGAAGATGAAGACGTGGAGCAGGAATGGGTAAGGTGGGTGGGGTTATAGCTGGAGTCACTGTGGTTGACGCACCAGACGCGCCTGATCCACGGAGAGTGGTCTGAATCCCATCCAGCCGAGTAGAGAGATCCTGGAGACAGCGGATGATGTGGCCCTGTGCAGCCTCCTGATGTTCTAGTCGGGCTGCCAGTTCTTGCATCGGCCTGGCCGCTTGATCCTGGTCTCCGGCTGGATTCATTAGGTCAGTGCTTACTGTCACAACTGAGGGCCTGAGCTGACGGGAGGCAGCCTCAGTTGTAGGGGCTGAGATGTACCGGAACCTGGGAGGTTGTATCAGACCCCTGGACATGTAAGTAACATGAATAATAACTGCCCGAAGGCGTGACCACGACAACTTAGATAAAAGTCAATGATGTTTATTATGACAACTCCGCATCACAGCAGCAATAAAAGAAAACGTAAAAGTCAGCAAAGAATAAATACAGTTCCTGAGTACTACAGCATGGCAGGAGCCACAGGGCACTGGTAGTGTGAGATAGTTCTTATGATCTTCTAGATGGAAAGTCCTTACCAGGCCCGGCTGTAGCAATGGAGATAACCCAGGATTGTACCAGCTGGTGTTCCAGGAAGAGCTGGGTTGCTGAAGGTAAAACAGCTGCTGTGGATACTGGCTGGAACCAGACTGTTGTTAGCACGGAGTGGATACTGGCTGGAACCAGTTAAATAATAAATGAACTTTGGGAGCGATGAAATGTGAACTGAAATGTAGAACTTGAGAGCGGAGAAATAATAATTCCGGTGGAGAGTGGTAAAGTGTAGAAAGGACACCGGCCCTTTAAGGGAAGCTGTATTCTGCTGGAAGCTGAGGCTGGAAGCAGGTAGTGTTGTAGCTGGAAACAGATGAATCCACAATGGATTGGAGAGTCAGGCTACACCGCAGGTGGAATGCTGGTGTGGGTCTCTATGGTGGAAGTCTTGAGACAGGAGCTGGAACCTGGAAGACAATCATAGAAGAGAGACAAACAGGAACTAGGTTTGACAACCAAAGCACTGACGTCTTCCTTGCTCAGGCACAGCTTACTTATACCTGCAGCAAGGAAGGGGTTGGCTAGGCAATTATGCAAATCAACAATACAAACAGCAGATTGGTGGAAATGATCAGATGACAGAATCCAAGATGGCTGCGCCCATGCAGACACTTGGAGGGAAGTTTGGTTTGTAATCCATGTGGTCTGGGAAACAGTAATGGCGGCGCCGGCCACCGGAGACAGGAGACGCCAGGCTGATAGATGCACATTTAACCACGCGGGCACAGCGGAGGCCGCGGCTGATGAAAACACCACTCTGACACTCTGCATGTGGAAACTCAGGAACAGCGGAATCTGGTCCTGGAATGCTGAGCCCGCCTTAGGAGGCATCTGAAGGGTAAGTAATGGCGTCCAGATACCCGGATCGTGACACTAGAAGACTGCCGGGGCATTAGAGAGCCCAAAAGGCATCACCAAATATTCCTAATGCCCTGAGTGGGTATTAAAGGCAGTCTTCCATTCATCCCCCTCTCTTATTCGGATTAGATTGTAAGCACTGCGTAGGTCAATCTTAGAAAAAATGGTGGCAGTACGAAGCTGGTCAAACAAAACCGAAATGAGAGGCAGTGGGTACGAGTTTTTAATCGTGATACGGTTCAATTCCCTGAAGTCGATGCAGGGTCGCAACGAACCGTCCTTTTTACCCACGAAAAAGAACCCCGACCCAACTGGGGACTGTGAGGGTCTGATAAATCCCTTAGCCAAGTTCTCCTGAATGTACTCTGCCATAGTCTGAGTCTCAGGACGTGACAGGGAGTACAACCTGCTCTTGGGAAGCTTAGCATCCGGCAACAAATCAATGGCACAGTCATAGGGGCGATGGGGAGGTAGTACCTCCGCAACTTTTTTGGAGAACACATCCGCAAAATCTGCATAACATCCTGGCAATCCTGGCAAACTTAACTGCGAGAGCCTGACTGGAAGGCTCAAGCAACTCCTGAAACAATCACTACCCCAACTAAGAATCTCCCCAGAGACCCAGTGAAATTGAGGGTTATGGGCCCTTAACCAGGATAACCCCAAAACCAATGGGGCAAAAGAACAGATAGTCACATAAAAAGACAATTTTTCAGAGTGTGTGGCTCCAATAAACAAAGGAATTTGGCTGGTGCAGGAGGTAATTTTACCCTGGGACAATGGTTCCCCGTTTAACCCACAGATCTCAATCTCTGATGCCAAAGGTACTGAGGGAACAGAGTGTTCCAGGGCGAATTGACGGTCCATGAAAACCCCATCGGCCCCACTGTCAACAAAGGCCTCAGTCTTGACAGTTTGACCGAGGATCTCCAAAGTCACCGGAATGAGAAAAGTCTTTTTAGGAAATTCTGACTTCTGGTCTGACAGGATATGTCCCATCACCCTCAGGCCCTGAAGTTTTCCGGTTTTTCTGGGCATGATACTACAACATGACCTTTATTCCCACAGTACAAACACAAACCCTGCTGTCTCCTCCGCATCTTCTCACGCGAGGAGAGGCGGGTAGCCGCAATCTGCATAGGCTCCTCGGAATATTCCTCAGAGTCTGAGGTTCCCTTGGGAAAAAAGGAAACTGCGGTCTCCCTTTCAAGCCTACGTTCTCTCAGCCGTCTATCCACCCGGATGGATAACTGCATGAGCTGATCTAAGCTATCAGGCGAGGGATATTGTACCAGTTGGTCCTTTATCTGGTCAGAAAGGCCCCTTCGGTACTGGTTTCTCAGGGCTGGGTCATTCCACTGGGTATCATGAGCCAACCTCCGAAACTCCGTACTATAAACCTCAGCTGGCCGTCGCCCTTGCTTAAGAACCGTAATCTGAGCCTCGGCTGAAGCCATCTTGTCAGGGTCATCATACAAAATGCCCAGTGCCGTAAAAAAAGCATCAACACTTTTAAGCGACGGGCAGTCAGGCTGTAACCCATATGCCCAGACCTGTGGGTCTCCTTGTAGCAAGGAAAACACCATGCCCACCCGCTGAATCTCCGACCCAGAAGACTGGGGCCTAAGCCTGAAATATAGCTTACAGCTCTCCTTGAAACAAAAGAACTGCGAGCGATCTCCAGAAAAACGATCCGGGAGATTAACTTTTGTCTCCTTAACCCCTGAACTTGCCGCTGCTGCTGCGGGAGCTCTGCTAGCGGCCTGCGGGGTGTTCATTTTAATGGACATCTCATTAAATTGTCGAGTCAGGACCTGCACCTGATCGAGGGGTATGCTCCATATTCCCACAAAATTTCAACAGGAGTAAGGCTGCTGAATATGTTACGCACACCAGTGCTAACAGGAGTATACCGGTGTATGAACAGAGAGGGAAGCGAAGCAAACGAACTCACAGACAGTATAACATAACATACACAGGAGGTGATGGAATAACTAATAAACACAAAGTGAACGAAGAAGCCCAAAGGCTCAGGAATTGGGTGTCTCCCTAGTGTCAGGAATGCTCAGATGGAATAGAGCGGACAATGAAGCGATGTGTAGTGATTTAACATGTGGAGCACCTGAAATGATGTTGCTAAGAGCAACAAAAAAAACCCCAAAGGGTTACCAACGGGTGTGGGAATAAACTCCTTGGTCAGAGATAGAAATATAGACACAAGGAGAGTATCCACAATCCTAACCCCCACTTGCAGGGCACAGGTTCAGCTTACTGCCACTAAACTGACACCTGGACGCCCTGCACAGTGAGGGAGGATTAAGCAAGCAGGTCTGAGAGTACAGCCGCAAACCTGCCGGGTTCACAGAATAGCAAAAGAACCCCAGCAGGTCAAACAACTGACTCCAGTCTTACTGCTAGGTCCGGATTGGCAGAATGAAGTACCGAATCCCAAGGCCTATTCGCAGTAAGCAACAAGTAAATACAAAGTCACACAGTACTAGCTAACTCTCTGGAACTGACTAACAAACAAAGATTCAGCAGCATTTGCCTAGCCTGAGAGGATGGTTTATATAGCAGGTGCTGTCCACGCCCCACTCAGACCTCACAGACTGTGAGCACAAAACCAGCGCCAGATTCCCTGCCGTGCACAGAGCCTGTAACCACTACACAGTAAAAACCCGGACCTGAGTATCAGCTGCGCTCAGGTTACTTCGCTAACACTTGCCTCCCGGTTGCCATGGCGACGTGGCAGCACAGAGCAGGAGATCCTAACACATTGTGGAATAGTAACCCCGTCCCTGTTGAAGGAGGGGAACCTTGATTATCACCTGCTGGAGGTACAGCTTGTGAATAGCCGCCAGTACTACCTCCCTTTCCCTGGGAGCAGCTGGCAAGGCTGATTTGAGGTAACGGCGAGGGGGAGTCGCCTCGAACTCCAGCTTGTATCCCTGAGATACAACTTGTACAACCCAGAGATCCACCTGTGAGCGAACCCACTGGTTGCTGAAGTTCCGGAGACGCGCCCCCACCGCACCTGGCTCCACCTGTAGAGCCCCAGCGTCATGCGGTGGACTTAGTGGAAGCAGGGGAGGATTTTTGTTCCTGGGAACTGGCTGCCTGATGCAGCTTTTTTCCTCTACCCCTGCCTCTGGGCAGAAAGGATGCGCCTCTGACCCGCTTGCCTTTCTGAGGCCGAAAGGACTGTACTTGATAATACAGTGCTTTCTTAGGCTGTGAGGGAACCTGAGGTAAAAAAGTCGACTTCCCAGCTGTTGCTGTGGATATGAGGTCCGAGAGACTGTCCCCAAACAATTCCTCACCCTTATAAGGCAAAATCTCCATGTGCCTTTTAGAATCAGCATCACCTGTCCACTGCCGAGTCCATAATACTCTCCTGGCAGAAATGGACATTGCATTAATTCTAGATGCCAGCCGGCAAATGTCCCTCTGTGCATCCCTCATATATAAGACGACGTCCTTTATATGCTCTATGGTTAGCAAAATAGTATCCCTGTCGAGGGTATCAATATTGTCTGACAGGGTATCAGACCATGCTGTTGCAGCACTACACATCCATGCTGAAGCAATAGCAGGTCTCAGTATAGTACCTGAGTGTGTATACACAGACTTCAGGATAGCCTCCTGCTTTCTATCTGCAGGCTCCTTTAGGGCGGCCGTATCCTGAGACGGCAGTGCCACCTTTTTTGATAAGCATGTGAGCGCCTTGTCCACCCTAGGGGATGTTTCCCAACGTAGCCTATCCGTTGCCGGGAAAGGGTACGCCATCAGTAACCTCTTAGAAATCACTAGTTTCTTATCAGGGGAACACCACGCTTCTTCACACAATTCATTGAACTCATCAGATGGGAGAAAAGTCACTGGTTGCTTTTTCTCCCCAAACATAATACCCTTTTTGGTGGTAACCGGGTTAATGTCAGAAATGTGCAATACATTTTTCATTGCAGTAATCATGCATCGGATGGCCCTTGTGGACTGTACATTTGTCTCATCCTCATCTACACTGGAGTCGGACTCCGTGTCGACATCTGTGTCTGCCATCTGAGCTAGCGGGCATTTATGAGCCCCTGATGGCCTCTGAGATGCCTGGGCAGGTGCGGGCTGAGATCCCTGCTGTCCCAAGGCTGCTGCGTCATCAAACCTTTTATGTAAGGAGTTGACACTGTCAGTTAATACCTTCCACATATCCATCCACTCCGGTGTCGGCCCCGTCGGGGGCGACACCACACATATCGGCTCCTGCTCCGCCTCCACGTAACCCTCCTCATCAAACATGTCGACACAGCCGTATCGACACACCGCACACACACAGGGAATGCTCTGACTGAGGACAGGACCCAACACAAAGTCCTTTGGGGAGACAGAGAGAGAGTATGCCAGCACACACCACAGCGCTATATAACACAGGGATTTACACTAAAAAGAGTGATTTTTCCCAATAGCTGCTTATTATCACAATTGCGCCTAAATTTATGTGCCCCCCCTCTCTTTTTTACCCTTGTTGTAATGGATACTGCAGGGGAGAGCCTGGGGAGCGTCCTTCCAGCGGAGCTGTGAAGAGAAAATGGCACTGGTGTGCTGAGGAAGAAGGCCCCGCCCCCTCAGCGGCGGGCTTCTCCCGCATTTTGTATAATATTAATGGCGGGGGTTTTTGCACATATACAGTTTTATAAACTGTATTATGTGCATTTTGTGCCAAAAGGTAATCTAATTGCTGCCCAGGGCGCCCCCCCCCCACCCACCCAGCGCCCTGCACCCAACAGTGACCGGAGTGTGTGGTGTGCTGTGGGAGCAATGGCGCACAGCTGCAGTGCTGTGCGCTACCTTAATGAAGACAGGAGTCTTCAGCCGCCGATTTCGTCGCTTCTTCTGTCTTCTGGCTCTGCAAGGGGGACGGCGGCGCGGCTCCGGGAACGGACGATCGAGGTCGGGCCCTGTGTTCGAACCCTCTGGAGCTAATGGTGTCCAGTAGCCTTAGAAGCACAAGCTAGCTGCAAGCAGGTAGGTTTGCTTCTCTCCCCTCAGTCCCTCGTAGCAGTGAGTCTGTTGCCAGCAGATCTCACTGAAAATAAAAAACCTAACAAATACTTTCTTTCTAGCAAGCTCAGGAGAGCCCACTAGGAGCACCCAGCTCTGGCTGGGCACAGATTCTAACTGAGGTCTGGAGGAGGGGCATAGAGGGAGGAGCCAGTGCACACCAGATAGTACCTAATCTTTCTTTTAGAGTGCCCAGTCTCCTTCGGAGCCCGTCTATTCCCCATGGTCCTTACGGAGTTCCCAGCATCCACTAGGACGTCAGAGAAATGGCGCTGAACGCTGCTGGGTCCGCTCTGAGAAGCTCCGCCCCCTCAATGGCGATGTCTTACCGCTCTCTGAATGATTATACTGGCCGGAGAAGTTGTGCTGGCCTGGATCCGCAGACCCCGACAGGCTTGATGTGACCAGTGTGGGGTCCAGAGCTGGCCCAGGGCGCCCCCCCCCCCCCCAGCGCCGCAGTACAGCTGAGCCTTCCAGGAGCACGGTTAAGACCGCGCGCCTACCCTCTAGCCGCCCTCTTCACACTGTCCCCCCGCTTGCAAGGGGGGACAGAGACTCACTCGCCACTTTTTCAGCACCTGAGGGGGTGGCGGCTGGCTGCCGGGGCGAGCGTTCCCCTGTGGCGGGGCGCGATCAGACCCCTCTGGAGTTAACATCCAGTCAGCAGTAGCAGTTGCTCAAGACCACGCAGGGCGGACATTGCTCCCCCCCACCAGTCCCTCGCTGCAGGGAGGCTGTCGCCAGCAGCCTCCCTGTAAAATAACAAAACCTGAAAACAAAATAAAAACTCTTTTCTAAGAGAACTCTGTAGAGCTCCCCTAGCTGTGACCGGCTCCTCTGGGCACATTTTCTAAACTGAGTCTGGAAGGAGGGGCATAGAGGGAGAAGCCAGCCCACACTATTAAACTCTTAAAGTGCCAATGGCTCCTGGTGGACCCATCTATACCCCATGGTAATAATATGGACCCCAGCATCCTCTAGGACGTAAGAGAAAAAATATTACAATGAGCAACATCACTATGTCACTGCAGGTGTCAGTCACCTGACTCCATAGATCTCTTGGCATAGTTGTATTTTTGATGGTTACCATGCCCGTGAGCTAGGGTTCGATTCCTGCAAAGGACACATGTATTGTATATCTGTGTCAAAATTAGCATCCAGTTTTTTTTCTAATTTTGCCAAAAGAAATTCTGTCATACTTTGTGTACAGTCTCAGTCATGCACACACATATTAACTCAAAATTAGAAAAAAAAACTGTAGGTGCTACTTAGTACACAAATATACAAGTGCGGCTGTTAAAAGTACGAGTGTTATCTTTAGGACACTGAGTTTACTGTACTTTCTACCCAAGCTTCCCCATTGCTTTAATAGGAAGCCTCCCCCAATACTAATCCAACCTCCTCTTCGTGATTTCACGGACTAGGTGCACTGCTTAGTAAATGACAAACACAACACGGCCAGTACACTACTGTATGTAAATGAATGGCTCATGCTGGCTTTGGTTGGGGGAAGGGAACCCAAAAGCCACGGAAGGTATATTCATTTGTAAGGCATGTTAGCATTGTGCATGTACCTAGAGATCGAGAGATGCCTGGCGTGAGTGATCCGTCATTTGCCGGGCAACTCTGCTAATGGTCGGTGTCTTTTCTTGCCGTAAATACATCTTACAGATGTGTCCTCTTACATCCTTGCTACAGTCAAGCTTAACAGGCCTTGAAGTCACACCATACCGTGGCGGGACTCTGTAGCGCTGATCATCTTTTTGCCAATTCTTTCCACGAAAATGAGTCTTAGACACAAAGTAATGTAATAGGCCGCACAAGCAGTTTCTGCTGATTAAAATGGTATGCAGCATGCCTATATTCTGTTTTCACACAGACATACAATACACGTGTGTCCTTTGCAGGAATCGAACCCTAGCTCACGTGCATGGTAACCATCAGAAATACCACTATGCCAAAAGAGCTATAGAGACAGGTGGCTGACACCTGCAGTGATAGTAATATTGCACATTGTAATTTTTTTTACTGTGTCCCAACTCTATTGCTGATTGTAATGATTTTTTTTTCTTTTAGAGCTTTGTCGAATTCTGAACTGTGCTTTTCTTTGTGTGCATTGGAGACACTGAGCCATTCTACAGATGTGTCCTCCTACATCCTTGCTGCAGTCACGCTAAACAGCCCTTGAAGTCACACCACGATGGTGGCAGAACCTGGGAGTACCGATCATCTTTTTTCTCATTTTTTTTTGCTGTAAAAATGTGTCTTAGACACAAAGTAATGTAATAGGACATACAAACAGCTTCTGCTGATTAAAATGATATGCAGCATGCCTATATTCTGTGTGTAATAGCGGCTCTATCTGCATACAAAATAAAACGTTAGTGTTTCCAGCAGGGCATGTTGTATGCAAATATAGTCGCAGTCACACACAGAATATAGGCATGCTGCATATCATTTTAATCAGCAGCTTGTGAGTCCTATTACATTACTTTGAATCTAAGACTGTTGCAGATCCTTCAAGATCTGAATGACCCTCAATGCAAAGTTACATGTTAATCATGCAGTGACATTTGGGGCAATGCGAGCGACATCACAGGGCAGGATCTAAAACCATTGGAGATGTGCATTAACATTGACTTAACGTACATCTCCAAATAAGCCATGTATACCTTGCTGAGAACCTCTTCCACATACTTGCCACTTTCATACTGGCATGGGAGAGGGCTCTTCAGGCAGTAATGTTAAAAAATGTTAAAATAATGTTATCCTAATTTTCCCCCTTCTGTTGGTTATCTGAAAATGTTTTAACACTTTTTTCTCTCTCATCCACCCCAGTGTGCTATTCCTGTAATGTGTACCTCCACTGTTTGCACAACCTGCCAGTGTGACCTATGCAGTGCACCCCAGATGGTGGCATTGGTGGTTCCTCCTCGCGCAGGATGTTCATGTGGATCTTTCCATACAGGGTATATCATACCACTACTACTCAAGTGTCATTTTTCCCATATATGCACTGGGCCCTTGTATGGATCATCTCCCACAGTATAACCTACTAGTGCGCACAACTAGGCTGCCTCTTCTGGTACATTAGTGGAGGGGATGAAAAATGCATGAACCTGGTGGTTTTGTTGGAACCTACTCTGAGCGTTAGGACATTACAATCTTCCCATTTTATGTCATCTCTTCTAAGGGCAGACTATTCCACCCAGGGTAATCCTACGCAGTGCGATCATCCAATACCTGTGAGGATGGAATACACAAGTCTTGGAAGTTGTTACCAAAAATGCCTACACCAATCCTGCATTATGCTTACCGTGTGCTTGTCTATTGTCTGTGTGCTACTGTTTTTGTCTACTTAGCAGAATTTGCAATCCTAAAGGCCCATATAGACGGGCCGATGCGGGAGAGATGTGTGCTGAGCGAACCGCTCAGCACACATCTCTCTTGCCGCTCAGCACAGCGCGATCTGTGCTGAGCGTGCGGGGGGAGACGGGGAGGCCGCTCACTTCACCCAGCGGGTGAAGTGAGCGACCCGCTAGATTGGCCTGCACGGCAGGCCAATCTAGCAGCAGCGATAGCGATGCGTGGGGCTGCGCATCGCTATCGCTGTAAAGGCTACACACAGAGCGATCAGGCTTATATTCTAAGCAATCTAGTCAGATTGCTTAGAATATCGCTCCGTGAGTACCCCCCTTTACTGTATTGGGCCCTATGTGCATTGTTTTCATGTCTAAAAAGCGCCTTGAGTCCTTTCGGAGAAAGAGCGTTATATAAATAAAATTATTATTATACTTCAATAGTTCGTTTGGGTAAAAATACACAAGCTTATTCTTTAAGTTCTGCAACTAAAGAGACTCTACAGAGTAATTTCTCATTGATATACTGTAGGCCAGTGATTCTCAAACTCAGTCCTCGGGACCCCATCCAGTTCACATGTTCCAGATCACCTAGCAGGTACACAGGTGTATTCATTACTCACTGATACATTTTAAAAGAGCCAAAGTTTGAGCTGTTTATTTCACTTGAAATTCTATGAGGAAACCTGGAAAATGTGAACTGTTTGGGGTCTTGAAGACGGAGTTTGAGAACCTGTGGTATAGACATCCTATTTTATTGCCTAAAATGTTTCCAGGAGTCTTGGGTAAGTGCTGAAGATGCAAGGCAAATACGGTAAGCTTTTACACATCTGGTGGGAGTGCTTGAATTTTTCCTCCTTTTAGATGGCAGTCTTTATGTGCTTTGAGGCAATTCGTGGGGGTAATGTCCCAAGGGTTCCAGATTTCTGGCTTATAAAAAATCTCCTCTGCCGCGTCTGGTACCTACAATAAATATCTTCTCTGGCACCTTAATTATGCGGCAAAGGCCATGATCCTGGCCCTTTGGAGATCGTCCTCTACCCCATCTATTAGTAACTGGTTTGAAAGGATTGATCACTATATGGATATAAATTATGGGTCTAATTCAGGTTGGATCGCAAATCGCGAACCAACCGGAATTATTACAATCGCCCCACGGGCGTATGCGCAGTGCCCCTCCTGCGCCCGCACTTTCTGCGGGGGGCCGCCTATAGTGCGATCGAGGGGCGTCAACGCTCCGTTTCAAGGGTGGAGACGGAGCGTCGCGGTGGTGGTGGGGCACGACTGGGGGCATGATCACGGTGCTTGCGTGACGTCACAGGCAGCCGCCGTGATCGAGAACATGGCGCGGGACTCCTGCGGGTGGTGCGAAGCTGCGCCGGCAGGAGCCATCCTCTGTTTCTGCTAACAAGCAGAAACTGAATTAGGCCCTATATTATCACCTTTTTCTTAGGTAAGCACACTGAAATCTCATCCACATGACTGCCCTGGCTTCAGTTCAAGGAGAGTGCTCTATATGCCTTCTATCTTTGAACAGATATGGTGTCCTTCTCCCTCCCACCCTCTTACAGACTCAGACTTGTACTTTGTTGATTTATGTCTAGGCCACAAAGTATCTCTTCAGTTTTTATGAATTATTTACCTATTGTACCATTCCTGTAACCCCCTCCCCCATTCCTTTTTCATTCTTCCCCCCTTTTCCCATCCCCTTACACCCCACATCTCTTTAGGGTTTTTTGTGTGTGTGTGTGTGTGTGTGTGTGTGTGTGTGTGTGTGTGTGTGTGTGTGTGTGTGTGTGTGTGTGTGTGTGTGTGTGTGTGGTTAAGTTCTCTTATGTTCATTTTGCTGTTATACATGTATATATGTATATGTTGTTGTAATATACTGTACATGATATGTGCAGCCATAATACAATATTATTATCTACATGTTCCATTGTTACAATTTACTGGGTTGCTATATTTTGGAATTCTTCCATATGTTATTATGCCTTGTATGCCATTTTCCTGCAATAAAAACAGTTTAAATAAAAAAGAAATAAAAAAATACTGCCTGCTTTTGCTTGTAACCCCCGCACATTTTAACTCAACCCCACTATCAATGCAACACGGCTTTGCCCAGGTGTAAGGTTCATTGTTCTTATTTTCTCTGACATGTATCAATATAGTTTCAGATTACAGGACTCTACAATCCCACATTTGCGGCATTCACGTTATTACGTATAAAAAAAACTTGTCAGGAAAAAATATGGATGGCCCATTATATTATTTATTTATTATTTAGTTATTAACAGTTTATTATATAGCGCAGCAAATTCCGTTGCGCTTTACAATTGGAAATAACAATAACAAACTGGGTGATAACAGACAGTCAGAGGTAGGAAGGCTCTGCTCGCAAGCTTACAATCTATAGGGAAATAGGCATGTATACACAAGGATATGTGTGGACTGTACAGAGTGGATGCAATTTGATAGGAAGGCTTATGAAAGTTATGTGGGCGGTTCTAGAATTTGATATGCTTGCCTAAAGAGGTGAGTTTTCAGGGAACGCTTAAAGGTTTGGAGACTAGAGGAGAGTCTTATTGTGCATGGTAGGGCATTCCACAGAGTGGGTGCAGCCCGATGAAAGTCCTGCAATTGTGAGTTGGAGCGAGTAATGAGTGTGGATGAGAGACGCAGGTCTTGTGAAGAGCGAAGAGGTCGGGTTGGGAGATATTTTGATATAAGCGAAATGATGTATGTTGGTGTAGTATGGTTAATGGCCTTGTGTGTAAAAGTATTTTATATTGAATGCGGTAGAGTACAGGTAACCAATGGAGGGACTGACAGAGTGGATCTGCAGACAATGAACGTCTAGCGAGGAAGATAAGCCTCGCCGCTGCATTCAGAATGGATTGTAATGGTGAGAGTCTCGTTTTGGGAAGACCAGTTAGGAGACTATTGCAATAATCAATGCGGGAGATAATGAGAGCGTGGATTAGAGTTTTAGCAGTGTCTTGTGTAAGGTATGGTCGTATTTTGGATATGTTTTTTAGATGCATGTAACATGATCTTGAGACAGATTGAATGTGGGGAACAAAGGACAGATCAGAGTCAAGGATGACACCTAGGCAGCGAGCTTGTGGGGTAGGGTAGATAGTCGAGTTTTTAACAGTGATAGAGATATCGGGTTGGTACCTACTATTGGCTGGTGGAAATATAATTAACTGTATCTTTGAAATATTCAGTTTGAGATGGCAAGATGTCATCCAGGATGAAATGGCAGAAAGGCATTCAGTGACACGGTCCAGTACAGATAGGGACAAGTCAGGGGAGAATAGGTAGATTTGAGTATCATCTGCGTACAGATGATACTGAAATCCAAAAGAACTGATTAGTTTACCAAGAGATGAGGTATAGATAGAGAAAAGCAGAGGACCCAAGACTGAGCCTTGCGGTACTCCAACTGAAAGAGGTAGCAAAGAGGAGGTAGATTCAGAGAAGCGAACACTGAAGGAGCGATTAGATAGGTAGGATAGGAACCAAGAAAGGGCTGTGTCTTTAAGACCTAGGGATTGTAGTGTCTGTATGAGAAGAGAGTGGTCTACAGTGTCAAATGCAGCAGATAGATCTAGAAGAATATCGATGGTTTATGGTCGATGTTGAATGTTATTGCCATCGATCGGAGAGAACCAGATGGTTTCCCTCCATTGATGGTAAAGCTTAAATTAATATTTTTTTATTTTTTTTTGCTAGGTGACGGGACACTGAGCATAGCCCCGCCCCTGACACCCAATAAGCCATGCCCCCATTTTTTTTATTGGCCAGCGGACCAGCCAGAACCTTTCAGCAGGGGCATCGAGTGGTGTAAACCAACGATGGTTTGCCATTGATGGTTTAAGAGCCATTGATGGTTATCACTGATTGTGCCATTGATGGCAACCATCGATGGACAGCCCACCGATGGCCATCCCTAGACAAAAATACTGTTAGCTGTTTATCCTGTTGAAATACTGTTGCTGCATTTTGCAGAGTGGATACATTTTTCATTTTCAACCATAAGTAAAATAAATTAATAATATTTACAGAATACATATTATTAACAGTTGAAATTTACACCTTTTACATTAAGTGGACACGTCCTTTTTAGAATTTTGGGCTACATTGTATCTCTTTGTACTGTACACACAGTAGCGGATCATGCTAGGGGCATGCAGGATTTTTGCCCGGGGCGCCGCCTTCCGGAGGGTGCCACCACCATCTGGAGGACGCCATCGCAAGATCCGCTACTGGTGGTGCCGTCCGGTGATGACTGTGCGGTGCGCGATGAAGTCATCGCGCACCGCACTGCATTGTGGGAGCGGCACATAGACACTAGAGGTTATGATTGACCTCTAGTGTCTATGCGGTGCTAGTGTCATGACGTCTCTCCCATAGATCAAAGGAGCGACATTGGCGGCCGGACACAGAGGGCAGCAGCGGTCGGGAATCAGGAGCGGGGATGGTATTAATTTTTCTTTTTTTTGTAAGCGGCACAAACTAGGAGGCACAACTCTACTGGGGGCAATACTACTGGGGGCACAACAACTCTACTAGGGGCAATACTACTGGGGGGCATAACTGACCACGCCCCTTCATGAAGCCACACCCCCATTTTTTCTGTCCGGAGTGTCACAAGGGCTAGATCCGGGCCTGTGTACACATAAGTAATTTCTTTGAGGTGCTGTTTCCCATTAACATTTCAATTATTGCAATATAAACATTGTAAATGTGACTGTCATTTCTATGTAGTGAACTGGTGGGAACAGACGGACTTTGGTTTAATTACATTTCTTGCTGAAGCCAGAGAGAGAGCTACAGTGCATACTTCATATTGGCTCCTTCAAAGATGCTTCAATCCCCAAGATGCCACTGTCTTTACTGTTGCATATGCGCAGTGCCATCTCGTCACTGTGCTTGAGCACCACAGTGGGGCAGACGTGTTCCACTTAGCACCAGAGGAACCCTGCTATTAATGGTAGTCCCATTTTGCTACATCCGCTGGCACCACTTGCATCCTGTACCGCTACCCACATACAGTCACCGGCTGTTGATCTGAATGCTACGCTCTATGCTGAATGTCTGTATATGCATAACTGTGAGTACAGCAGTACAAATTACAATATTGCTGAATAAACCACCCCACTGGTTAAGTACTGGGCTGTTTAATGACTCTTTGTCACTTTGTCATACCAACACCAACTATACACACACACTACAACATTTCCCACTTTTATTTTCAGATTTGCTGCCCCATTCCTATAATCTGTTTCATAGAAACTCAGGGGGTCATTCCGAGTTGTTCGCTCGCAAGCTGCTTTTAGCAGCTTTGCACACGCTAAGCCACCGCCTACGGGGAGTGAATCTTAGCTTATCAAAATTGCGAACGAAAGATTAGCAAAATTGCGAATAGACACTTCTTATCAGTTTCTGAGTAGCTCCAGACTTACTCGGCATCTGCGATCACTTCAGTGCTTGTCGTTCCTGGTTTGACGTCACAAACACACCCAGCGTTCGCCCAGACACTCCCCCGTTTCTCTAGCCACTCCCGCGTTTTTCCCAGAAACGGTAGCGTTTTTTCGCACACACCCATAAAACGGCCAGTTTCCGCCCAGAAACACCCACTTGCTGTCAATCACATTACGATCACCAGAATGAAGAAAAAACCTTGTAATGCCGTGAGTAAAATACCTAACTGTATAGCAAATTTACTTGGCGCAGTCGCACTGCGGACATTGCGCATGCGCATTAGCGACTAATCGCTCCGTTGCGAGAAAAAAATAACGAGCGAACAACTCGGAATGACCCCCTCAGTTCATTCAGTTTACATCTCTCCCTTTCAGTAAAAACCACTGTACATGCACGCATGATGAAAGAGAAGTGGAGGAACTTTGCCAAAAAGTTTGCCACTCTTCAGCATTTGTTAGAACCTTGATATGTGACTGTGACAGTGGAATCACAGCAGGTCATCTGTTGACTTATTGTATAACGCATTCTTTGCTGTACTGTGTAACAATGGCATACTGAAATGCATCAACAATCCTTCTATGACAAGATGCGCTAATGTCACTCAAGCAAGCCTCAGACAGCAATCTAAGAAAATGACACCGACAGCGTTATGCAGATTATCCAGGTTCCTGCTGAGCACAGTTATGTAGCTGCAATATAAATAAAGTAAGATTATTCAAATTATCCAGTTATGTTATTCATATTTTACATTAAGAACCAGTTATGTTATTCATATTTTACATTAAGAATCATTAGAGCTTATTTATTAACATTGAATTTAGATGCAAAATATGCAGAGCCACAGAAGACAGATGCAAGCAAATTGATGATAAGGAGGTGCAAAGCATACATGGCCCCTAAATTTAATAGTAAAGGAGCCCTTGCTGTATACCGCAGATACTCTCAGGGTCCCCCTCACCCTGCCAAGAGCTTCTCTTCCCCAGCTTTGGTGCTCAAATCTGGGGGCGAATCTGCTGCTCATCTTCAGCCTCCACCACCAGCCAATCAGCAGCAGCTTTACCAGCTGCAGTGCAGCAACAGCAATACTGCTGCTGGCGGTGGAGGCTGGAGATGAGCAGAATCAGTCTCCGCTGCCCATGAGGAGGATCTGAAGTCTTTCACACAGAAGGCACAGCCACGGGATAGTACTATATTGTTACAAATGTTATATAGAAATATCTTGCAACAGCAAGCATTTAGGCATAGACACACCCGTTTGTGGAACTAGACACGCCCTTTGGGTATGACATGCCCTGAGTATGACATGCCTCCTCAGCAGTGCGCTGTACTATGCACAGACATCCTACTGTAATCTCCTTGATTCTAGTTTTCGAAAGTAGACAAGTATTGTCCAGAGGAGGCGGGCCCCCTGCCATGACTGCCCAAGGTTCCCCGAAGGCTTAATCAAGCCCTGTAGTATGCAGTGGCATGTGGAATTACAGAACAATTAGGTGGAGAGGCACAGCTTAAACAAGCAGCAGGCACTTCCCAGGGTTACCATTATTGTGATGGTAGTTGAGTCTGGGAGGTCCATACTGTTGCATTAAAAGCCGACTCACTGTAACACAGATTAATCTTACAGGGTGTCTCACACACTGTCACTCTCCAATAGTTACAAATTATCCCTAGTAGTGTAGAGATAAAAAAAATAAAGGAAAATCACATTGCTTCTTCTTATCTGTGCATAAAACTTTAGGGTGTTCCGACCATTACGGTTACCCCCCAAAAGGGTCCAGCCTCCCTAAGCCCTCTCTACCTCATTTATTGCAGGCATAAGGTAAAAACACAAACTTTTGTACCCAAATATTTATTCTTATTGAATGTATACAGTAAGGGTGGGTACACACTAGTCCCCTCCCTACCCGGGCTGCCCGACAGCAGGCATACACACTGCAATATATATATTGCACTGTGACGTCATGCCGCGGTCGTGCTGTACATGCAGTTTTGGATGATGAGTCCAAATTGAGCTGCATGTACAGCCAACACCGAGGGTCATTAACGGTCATTACATTTTAGTAGTCTGAAAGGGGTATTACTCATTTACTTCCCTCCATTATTCCCCCCCCCCCCCCCCAGACACACACACACACACCTGTTTCTAATTGTTTTGGACCAGGAGAAAAACATTCTTCTTCTCCTAGCTGCCACCAGACAGTGGGGACACAGTGTGAAATGAGAGATGGGGGAACCATAGAGAAGAAGGGAGTCACACATTGTAGAAATAGGATGCAAGCCCCCTACATTGAAAACATGATAAGGGAAGATGGCTGCCCAATTATTGATAGATTACACACAAAAATCAGCACAATCAGGGCCTGAGTCAGTAAAAATGCCTATATCCACACACATGGTCAATACATGTGAAGTCACACACAGTGCATGCATCATATGGTGTGTTTGCAGAGCCACAGTAGCGATTGAGATGCCGTTTCAGAAATGTTTAGCTTATTTATATACTGTATATATTGTAGGCCATACTGAGTGAGATTCTGCAACTAGTGGTATTGTTGCATCTAAAGATGTACAAAGTGAGCGTGTCAGTCCTTGCACACTCAGACACGCACTTGTACACCGAGGGAAGGGCTTTTATTAGCATTAGCATAAATTTGCAGATGCAACTATGGCAATTGATACTAAAGTGACTGGAGCAGTGCACAACTCAAAACTAGCCTCATAATGGTAGGAATTGTGAAGCAGGGGCAGCAGTGAAGTCCAAAACTAAACGAGGGGAGCCGGACAAAACAACAATACCAACAGCTCCTACAAACACTTCCTAACATTATCGGAAGTCAACGAGAACAGCAAGATCACTGGCGACCAGCCAGGAGCACCACAGCAGAGGTGGATCAGCCTGCCTCACAGACTCTAGTGCCAACCAGCTCCCCTTGCCTAGCTGACTATGGGGGTCATTCCGAGTTGTTCGCTCTGTATTTTTTTCTCGCAACGGAGCGATTAGTCGCTAATGCGCATGCGCAATGTCCGCAGTGCGACTGCGCCAAGTAAATTTGCTATGCAGTTAGGTATTTTACTCACAACATTGAGATGCCGAGTAAGTGTGGAGCTACTCAGAAACTGCTAAGAAGTGTCTATTCGCTATTTTGCTAATCTTTCGTTCGCAATTTTTATAAGCTAAGATTCACTCCCAGTAGGCGGCCGCTTAGCGTGTGCAAAGCTGCTAAAAGCAGCTTGCGAGTGAACAACTCGGAATGACCCCCTATGTGCCTGCCTCCCGGACTCCTGTGTCTGACACAAAGGAATTGGTATTTGTACAATATATGGAAAATATAAAAATATATATGAATTAGAGAAAACAATAATATGATTATTATTATCAACCCAAGTCAGTTGTGTCCATATGCAAATGAATAACTTTAAATATTACTTTAATAGAACACTGATTGATCTTTAACAAATGCCACCCATATCATGCAGAATCAGTTTAGAATTGAGACCTGAGCATTTTGGTAATTCCTGTCATTTAACCTGACACTTGTACGCTTTTACTTGCTAAATGTTACCTTTTAAGGAGATTTATAAGTTACCAAGGAAAACCAGTTTGTAGAATCTATATAATCTGCTATATTTAATTCTAATAATTAATCATTTTTAGGTGCGGCTATTCCTATACAAGCAATATCCCAGACACTGACTGACATACTAATGGGCTAATGCAGAGATCAGGAGAGGAGAAATGAAAATATCAGAGGTTATGGAAATATCTATAATGTGTTTAGTTCTGATAGCATGTAACACACAATATGCAGATGCTCAACTGCTTAAGACCTGGTACATATGGCTACTGTACATAGTAAACAACACATAAAAAATAGGATTTTAATACTTACCGGTAAATCCTTTTCTCTTAGTCCGTAGAGGATGCTGGGGATGCTTCAAGAACCATGGGGTATAGACGGGATCAACAGGAGACATGGGCACTTTAAGACTTTAAAAGGGGTGTGAACTGGCTCCTCCCTCTATGCCCCTCCTCCAGACTCCAGTTATAGGAACTGTGCCCAGGGAGACGGACATTTCGAGGAAAAGGATTTATTTAATTTTTTAAAAAACTAAGGTGAGAGACATACCAGCTCACACCTCAAACACGCCGTACAACATGGCATTCAACAACAACGCATGCAACGGCATGACCAACATCAGCCACAGACTGACTGTACTTAAATCAACACGAGTGTTACCATAACCAAACTGCAGATACAGCCTGCACTGGGACGGGCGCCCAGCATCCTCTATGGACTAAGAGAAAAGGATTTACCGGTAGGTATTAAAATCCTTATTTTCTCATACGTCCTAGAGGATGCTGGGGAGGCTTCAAGAACCATGGGGTTTATACCAAAGCTCTAGAATGGGCGGGAGAGTGCGGATGACTCTGCAGCACAGATTGACCAAACAAGAGGTCTTCCTCAGCCAGGGTATCAAACTTGTAATACTTCGCAAAGGTGTTTGAACCCAACAAAGCAGCAGCTCGTCAAAGCTGTAATGCCGAGACCCCCCGGGCAGCCGCCCAGGAAGAGCCCACCTTTCTGGTAGAATGGGCTTTCACCGATTTCGGTAACGGCAATCCTGCCGTAGAATGAGCCTGCTGAATCGTATTACAGATCCAGTGTGCAATAGTCTGCTTGGAAGCAGGAGCCCCAATCTTATTAGGAGCCCAGAGGATAAACAGAGCCTCTGTTTTCCTAATCTGCGCCGTTCTGACGACATAGATTTTCAAAGCTCTAACCACATCGAAAGACTTCGATTCCGCCAAGGCGTCATTAGCCACTGGCACCACAATAGGTTGTAAGAGAAAAAACAAATGAGAGGATAGATCAAAGGCGATAACAGATAAATGCTTATAATATACGTCACATAATGTGGTGTCCTTTTGGATATTCACTCTTTCAATTGTCTCATGATTTCCAGAGGTCAAACATGAAAAAAAGAGAAATAATACACATGCATGGGTGGTATTGCTTTCAACAATATGAACAACCAATAGGTGTCCAGAAAATGAAGCCTGAGGTGCTGGACCCAACTTGATAGTAGATGAGAATAGTATCTCGCCACCAATTTGCCAATATTTTATGGACGTACCGAAACTCACATTAAAGTGTATAGGAACAGGTGTATAAAGGTATCTTTAAACTGCTATATCCCACGTGATCTAACACAGAAAAGAGCAATTTTTAGAAGGCGTACCCCACTCACTTTGGAGGGGGATTGATTCCACGTATAAAGGTATCTTTCAAGCCAGGATCAGGAATACCATCAAAAGATAATTCAAAGGATTTTTATTAAAAGTTCATAAAACAGCAATCTGATGTGTTTCTATGTATTTTCCACTCTCTGGTACAAAACATGCAGGTCAGATGTAATAGACAAAAAACTGATGTAATCCGGTTTTACACCAGTACAGTCATGTTGGACATACTCCAAAAGTGGTATCCCATAAAAACAAAATGGTGAAAAATAAAATAAAAAAGGATGAAAAACTCACTACCTGGTTTCACCAACGACGTTTCGACCACCTGGGTCTTTTTCAAGGTGCATATCCAGGTAGTGATGGCCTCTATATTTATGCTCCCAAACAGGAAGTACTAACTATCCCATTGCATGATGGGACAGAAACATTTCTTTTGAGGTTTACAATTAACTCCAAGGAAAACCAATAATGTAATACATATAACAATAACATCCTTTTATAATACTTTAAAATGAATAGTAAAAACCTATAAGTCGATGCATATGAACTGCTATGACGGACGCCAAGCGTTCCGTCATGCGTTCCACCTAACCGGAAGTGGAACGCTGTGCGTTCCACGTTGCGTTCCACTTACCGGAAGTCGTTATGACGGCGCTTCCGTACTAGTTGAACAAACGGTGAATGTGGTAATGTTTTGTGCTAATAAAATACAGATCTTCTTTCTCTACATATTAATTTGGATATCAGGGATATACAGAGGAGTTTAAACTGGGAACTATATAAACGGGATCAAGTGTTTCGAGATCCCGTTGCGTTCCACTTACCGGAAGTCCTTATGACGGCACTTCCGCACTAATTAAACAGATGGTGGATATGGTTATGTTTTGTGCTGATAAAATGATGTTTTATGTTGAAACACTCCAATTCTCCTCCTTTACATGTTAATTTAAGTATGGGTGATATGAAAATGAATTTGAACTGGGAACTACAAGGACGGAATCACGTGTTCCGCCTTGCGTTCCACCTCACCGGAAGGCGCTTTTGCGTTTCACACGGCGCTTCACTTTCCAGGAAGTTATTTGAAAATAATTACATCAAATGGAACAAGGAATACAGGATCTTAGGTTCTTCCTGTTAGGGTCTCCTGCCCTGTGCTGCCACGTCGTCATGGCAACCGGGAGACAAGTGCTAGTGGAGTAACCTGAGCGCAGCTGATACTCCGGTTCGGGTCTTTTGCTGTGCAGTGGTTATAGGCTCTGTGCACGGCAGGGGATCCGGTGCTGGTTTTTGTGCTCACAGTCTGTGAGGTCTGAGTGGGGCGTGGACAGCACCTGCTTTATAAGGCCCCTTTTCAGGGTAAGCAGATGCTGCTGAATCTTTGTTGGTTAGTCAGTTCATGAAAGTTAGCCAGTACTGTGTAGCTTTGTATTTGTTTGTTGCTTACTGCAAATAGGCCTGGGGATTTGGTATTACACTCTGCCAATCCAGACCTAGCAGTAAGACTGGAGTCAGTCGTTTAGCTTGCTGGGGTTCTGTTACTACTCTGTGAACTTAGCAAGTTTGCGGCTGTATTCTAAGACTTGCCTGTCTAATCCTGTCTCACTGTGCTAGGTGTCAGGGGTCAGTTTAGTGGCAGTAAGCTAAAACCTGTGCACTGCAAGTGAGAATTAGGATTGTGGAGATTCTCCTTGTGTCTATCATTCCATCTCTGACCAAGGAGTTTACTGCCACACCCGTTGGTAACCCTTTAGGGTTTTGCTGTTGCCCTTAGCAACAGCATTTCGGGTTCTCTACGTATTAAAACACAACATCTTGCTTTTCCATCTGAGCAGTTCTAATACAAGGGAGATACCCAGTTCCTTAGCCTCTGGGCTTCTCTGTTCACTTTGTGTGTATTTTGTTACCCTATCACCTTCTGTGTACGTTATGTCATATCCCCCAGTTTGTCTGTGAGTCCATCTGTTTTGCATAACAGTTCAAACACCAGTACATTCCTGCAGACACTGGAGTGCATAACAGTTCTGACACCAGTACTTTCCTGCAGGCACTGGTGTGCATAACATATTCAGCAGCCTAATACTCCTGTTGAAATTTTGTGGGAATATGGAGCATACCCCTCAAAATACGTTGCAACAGGTGGTCGATCAGGTGCAGGTCCTGACTCGACAATTTAATGATTTGTTCATTAAAATGCACACCTCCCAGGCTGCTGGCGGAGCTCCCGCAGCAGCAGCACCTGCAGGGGTTAAGGAGCCGAAAGTAAATCTCCCGGATCGTTTTTCTGGAGATCGCTCGCAGTTCTTTTGTTTCAAGGAGAGCTGCAAGCTATACTTCCGGCTTAGGCCTCAGTCTTCTGGGTCGGAGATTCAGCGGGTGGGCATAGTGATTTCCTTGCTACAAGGAGACCCACAGGTCTGGGCATATGGGTTGCAGCCTGACTGTCCGTCGCTTAAAAGTGTTGATGCTTTTTTTACGGCACTGGGCATGTTTTATGATGACCCTGACAAGACGGCCTCAGCCGAGGCTCAGATTTCGATCCTTAAGCAAGGGCGAAGGCCAGTTGAGGTTTACTGTACGGAGTTTCGGAGGTTGGCCCATGATACCCAGTGGAATGACCCAGCCCTGAGACACCAGTACCGAAGAGGTCTTTCTAACCAGATAAAGGACCAACTGGTACAATATCCCTTGCCTGATAGCTTGGATCAGCTCATGCAGTTATCCATCCGGGTGGATAGACGGCTGAGAGAGCGTAGGCTTGAAAGGGAGACTGAGATTTCCTTCCTTCCCAAGGGAACCTCAGACTCTGAGGAATTTTCTGAGGAGCCTATGCAGATTGGGGCTACCCGCCTCTCCTCGCGTGAGAAGACGTGGAGGAGACAGCAGGGGTTGTGTTTGTACTGTGGGAATAAAGGTCATGTGGTAGTATCATGCCCAGAAAAGCCGGAAAACTTCAGGGCCTGAGGGTGATGGGAAATATCCTGTCAGGCCAGAAGTCAGAATTTCCCAAGAAGACTTTTATCATTCCGGTGACCTTGAAGATCCTCGGTCAAACTGTCAAGACTGAGGCCTTTGTGGACAGTGGGGCCGACGGGGTTTTTATGGACCGCCAATTCGCCCTGAAACACTCTGTTCCCTTAGTACCCTTGGCATCGGAAATTGAGATTTCTGGGTTAAACGGGGAACCATTATCCCAAGGTAAAATTACCTCTTGCACTAGCCAGATTTCTTTGTTTATTGGAGCCACACACTCTGAAAAATTGTCCTTTTATGTGACTGTCTGTACTTTTGCCCCATTGGTGTTGGGGTTACCCTGGTTAAGGGCCCACAATCCTCAATTTGACTGGGTCTCTGGGGAGATTCTTAGTTGGGGTACTGATTGTTTCAGGAGTTGCTTGAGCCTTCCAGTCAGGCTCTCGCAGCTAAGTTTGCCAGGATTGCCAGGGTGTTATGCAGATTTTGCGGACGTGTTCTCCAAAAAAGTTGCAGAGGTACTACCTCCCCATCGCCCCTATGACTGTGCCATTGATTTGTTGCCAAATGCTAAGCTTCCCAAGAGCAGGTTGTACTCCCTGTCACGTCCTGAGACTCAGGCTATGGCAGAGTACATTCAGGAGAACTTGGCTAAGGGATTTATCAGACCTTCACAGTCTCCAGTTGGGTCGGGGTTCTTCTTCGTGGGTAAAAAGGACGGTTCGTTGCGACCCTGCATCGACTTCAGGGAATTGAACCGTATCACGATTAAAAACTCATACCCACTGCCTCTCATTTCGGTCTTGTTTGACCAGCTTCGTACTGCCACCATTTTTTCTAAGATTGACCTACGCGGTGCGTACAATCTAATCCGAATAAGAGAGGGGGATGAATGGAAGACTGCCTTTAATACCCACTCAGGGCATTATGAATATTTGGTGATGCCTTTTGGGCTCTGTAATGCCCCGGCAGTCTTCCAGGATTTCATGAATGATGTGCTCAGGGAATATTTGGATAGATTCTTAGTTGTATACTTAGATGACATCCTAATCTTCTCCCATTCCCTGGAGGAACATCAGAAGCATGTACGCTTAGTCCTCCAGAAACTCAGAGACCACCGGCTTGGGGCGAAGCTGGAGAAGTGCGAATTTGAAGTTCAGCAAATCGCATTTCTAGGATATATTATCTCCCCAGAAGGTTTCCAAATGGAGGGTTCCAAGGTACAGGCAGTCCTGGATTGGGTGCAGCCCACTAGTTTGAAGGCGCTTCAGCGTTTCCTGGGCTTTGCGAATTTTTATAGACGATTTATCGCTGGATTTTCGTCTATAGTGGCGCCCTTGGTGGCACTCACTAAGAAAGGGGCGGATGTTGCTCACTGGTCTTGTGAGGCTAAAGCGGCTTTTGCCCGTCTCAAAAGGGCATTTGTTTCGGCCAAGGTGCTGCGACACCCAGATCCAGAGCGTCCTTTTGTGGTGGAGGTGGATGCCTCTGAGATGGGTATTGGGGCAGTGCTTTCTCAGATGGGAGTGTCTGATAATCGCCTTCATCCCTGTGCTTACTTTTCCCGTAAATTTTCGCCTGCCGAAATGAATTATGACGTGGGTAACCGGGAATTGTTGGCTATTAAGGATGCACTCGAGGAGTGGAGACACTGGCTTGAGGGGGCTAAGTTTGTGGTCTCAATTCTCACTGACCATAAGAATCTGGCATATTTAGAGTCAGCGAAGCGTCTCAATGCCAGGCAGGCACGATGGGCTTTGTTTTTTGCTCGCTTTAATTTTTTGATAACATATCGCCCTGGGTCAAAAAACATCAAGGCTGATGCGCTCTCGCAGAGTTTTGCTCCAATCCAGGAGACCACCGAGGAGCCGTTGCCCATTGTTTCCCCATCATGTATTAAAGTGGGCATTACCCAGGACCTCTTATCATTAGTCCTTAGAGCACAGGAGCAGGCTCCTCCAGACCTTCCGGTAGGTCTTTTGTTTGTGCCTCCTAGGTTAAGACAGCGAGTGTTCCTGGAATTCCATGCCAAGAAGTCGGCAGGTCACCCGGGTATTGCCAGAACTCGGGAGTTGCTATCTAGGGCGGTGTGGTGGCCCTCGGTGGCTAAGGATGTGGATCAGTGGGTTCGGGCATGTGACATCTGTGCCCGAAATAAGACTCCTAGAGGGGTTCCTGTTGGCCCATTACATCCACTCTCTATCCCATCTAAGCCATGGACCCACATTTCAATGGATTTTGTGGTGGACTTGCCCAAATCCTCGGGGATGACAGCCATCTGGGTTGTCGTTGACAGGTTTTCGAAGATGGCGCACTTCGTTCCACTGGTTGGGCTGCCATCAGCCAGACGCCTGTCTGAATTATTTATGCTGCATGTTGTGCATCTCCACGGGTTGCCACTTGATGTGGTCTCTGACCGCGGATCCCAGTTTGTGGCCAAATTCTGGAGGGCATTTTGTTCCGATCTCCAGATTTCTGTCAGCTTGTCGTCAGGCTACCATCCGCAGTCTAATGGGCAGACTGAAAGGGTGAACCAGTCCTTGGAGCAGTTCCTCAGGTGTTATGTCTCCAAGTGTCAGACTGACTGGGTTGCTCATCTGTCCATGGCGGAGTTTGCCTATAACAACGCGGCTCACTCTGCTACAGGGATCTCTCCCTTCCTTTGTGTGTATGGGCATCATCCTAAGGCCAATTCTTTTGACCCCCTGGACTCCACGCCTGGTGGTTCCTCTGTGGTTTCGGTCCTTAGAGGTATTTGGCGGAAAGTGAAGAAAGCCCTTGTGTCTGTGTCATTAGTGACCAAAAGGATTTTTGATAAGCGGAAAAGACCCTGCAGCTTCAAATTAGGAGACTTCGTCTGGTTGTCTACCAAGAATTTGAAGTTGAGACAGCCATCTCATAAGTTAGGGCCCCAGTTCATCGGCCCTTATAAGATCACCAGGGTTATCAATCCGGTGGCATTTCAGTTAGATCTGCCCCGTTCTTTGGGTATCAATAAAACATTTCATTGTTCCCTTTTAAAACGGGCGATTAGTAATCCTTCTTCCAGTGGAAGACCTTCCCCTCTTCTGATACGTGGCCAGAGGGAGTTTGTTGTTGAAAGGATTCTTGACTCCAAGGTGGTTCGGGGTCGGCTGTCATTTTTGGTGCACTGGAAGGGGTATGGCCCGGAGGAGCGGTCGTGGGTGCGCAGTTGTGATCTTCATGCCCCCAGACTGATACGCTCTTTCTTCTCGCAGTTCCCCGATAAACCCGGTGGTAGGGGTTCTTTGACCCCTCGTCAGAGGGGGGGTACTGTTAGGGTCTCCTGCCCTGTGCTGCCACGTCGTCATGGCAACCGGGAGACAAGTGCTAGTGGAGTAACCTGAGCGCAGCTGATACTCCGGTTCGGGTCTTTTGCTGTGCAGTGGTTATAGGCTCTGTGCACGGCAGGGGATCCGGTGCTGGTTTTTGTGCTCACAGTCTGTGAGGTCTGAGTGGGGCGTGGACAGCACCTGCTTTATAAGGCCCCTTTTCAGGGTAAGCAGATGCTGCTGAATCTTTGTTGGTTAGTCAGTTCATGAAAGTTAGCCAGTACTGTGTAGCTTTGTATTTGTTTGTTGCTTACTGCAAATAGGCCTGGGGATTTGGTATTACACTCTGCCAATCCAGACCTAGCAGTAAGACTGGAGTCAGTCGTTTAGCTTGCTGGGGTTCTGTTACTACTCTGTGAACTTAGCAAGTTTGCGGCTGTATTCTAAGACTTGCCTGTCTAATCCTGTCTCACTGTGCTAGGTGTCAGGGGTCAGTTTAGTGGCAGTAAGCTAAAACCTGTGCACTGCAAGTGAGAATTAGGATTGTGGAGATTCTCCTTGTGTCTATCATTCCATCTCTGACCAAGGAGTTTACTGCCACACCCGTTGGTAACCCTTTAGGGTTTTGCTGTTGCCCTTAGCAACAGCATTTCGGGTTCTCTACGTATTAAAACACAACATCTTGCTTTTCCATCTGAGCAGTTCTAATACAAGGGAGATACCCAGTTCCTTAGCCTCTGGGCTTCTCTGTTCACTTTGTGTGTATTTTGTTACCCTATCACCTTCTGTGTACGTTATGTCATATCCCCCAGTTTGTCTGTGAGTCCATCTGTTTTGCATAACAGTTCAAACACCAGTACATTCCTGCAGACACTGGAGTGCATAACAGTTCTGACACCAGTACTTTCCTGCAGGCACTGGTGTGCATAACACTTCCATATTGAAAAAAATAAGTGAAACCAATATATTCCACTAACTCATTTCAAAATAGGGATACATCTATTAGGGGGAAGGATAGTCTATTTATAGAAGTTTATAGACTGTCAATAAACTAAATATATGGCAAATGGTTCTGTTTTCTTGATTATGCCCCAAAAAAAAAAAAAATTTTTTTTTGAAAAAAAGGAAATTTTTACTTAAATGATTAACCAATGTTGTTAACCAAAATTGTATGTACAATCCTATAGTGAGCTTCATTTAAATAAACCATTTTAGTTCGAAATCAGAGTTTAGACCCTGAGGAATCAGGGTATTTAATTTGAACATCCAATGCATTTCTGCCTTGGCCAGATTGCCTTCCGTATCCCTATCTCTCCAATTAGGTCTTACTTGTTGGATTCCCAAAAAAAAGGATATTTTTGATGTGGAGCATTTATGTGTCTGATGCTCTGATAAAGTATGTGTGGTTACGCCTTTTTTGATATTGCGTAAATGTTCGGCTACACGAGTTTTTAATGATCTTCCTGTGCGTCCAACATATAATAGACCGCATTCACATTTGATCAAATAAACAACATTCGTAGTGTGACATGTTATGAAATCATGGATTTCATACTTAATGTTATTTACAGTAAAGGAAGTGGTCTTGGATGTTTCAGATGGTATAGTCCTACAAGGTAGGCAAGTTCCACACCTGTGAAAACCTTTTGTGCGTATAGGATTAAACGAATCAAAAGGTAGAGCACTTCTAACTAAATGGTTTTTCAGATTGTTGCTCTTTCTATAAATAAACCTTGGTTCCTTTGGGATTATCTCCTTCAAGATTGGATCTCTTAACAGGAGATGCCAATGGTTTTTTATGATGTTTTCTTGTTTTTTATAATCAGCCCCAAAACCTGATATAAAAGCCCATTCGGTGGTGCTCGTCGTGGTCTCCAATTTATTCTGGGTTTTATGTAACAGTTGTTTCCGTTCTATTTTGGATACCTCAACCTCAGCTTTTTCTACCGTTTCTTTCTTATATCCCTTGGATAAGAATTTTCTTTTCATGATTTCTTTTTGTTCTTCATAGTTGTGATGTTCACTGCAGTTTCTCTTTAGTCTAAGAAACTGCCCTTTCGGGATTCCTTTTAGCCAAAGGGGGTGGTGTTGACTTGAAAAGGGAATTAAACCATTACAATCAGTGGGTTTATTGTAACTTTTGGTGTGTATTACATTCTCCTTGATATAAATGGTGAGATCCAAAAAGTTGATCTGTTCTTGACTGATCATAAAAGTAAGTTTGATATTTAACTCATTAGAATTCAAGTTAGTGCAGAATGTGTCTAAATCTTGACGATCGCCCCTCCATATGAAGATGATATCGTTAATATAACGGTGCCATGTCACCAAGTTCGCGCCGGCTCTAATGTTGTTCCAGATTGCATCAGCCTCCCACCATGACATGAAGAGGTTTGCATAGCTCGGCGCGAACTTGGTGCCCATGGCTGTTCCCACTTTCTGAAGGAAGTAGTCCCCGTTAAAGAAAAAATAATTGTTCTCCAAAATGAATTGAATACTCTCCAAAATAAATTCAATCTTATCTGGAATCATATTTGATCTTTCTAAATGCCATTTTATGGCCCTCAGACCATCCTGATGGTTAATGATTGTATAGAGGGAGGTGACATCGGCCGTTATCATAAAAGAACCACTTTCCCATTTTATCTTTTCTAATCTCTGAATAGTATCCGTAGTATCCTTTAGATGTGATTTGCCTTCTATTACAAGGGGTTGGAGATAATGGTCTATCATTTCTGATAGATTAGTCGTCAGACTTCCTGATCCCGAAATTATGGGACGTCTGGGAGGTTTTTCTGGGTTCTTATGAATTTTTGGAAGTGTATAGATGGTGGGTGTTTTGGGGTGTTCGATGTTAAGAAAACCGTACTCCTTTTTGGTTAAGATACCTTTCTCTAGGTACTTGTTAATAAGTTTGACGTAATTATTTTTGATCCTGATAGATGGATCTGATTTTAATTTTTGATAAGTTCCATTGGATTTGAGCTGTGAGGTTATTTCCCTAACATAATCTTCCAAATCCTGTATTGTAATCCCCCCACCCTTATCGCAGGGTTTGATTACAATATTAGTGTCGTCTTTCAGTGATTTGATGGCCGTTCTTTCTTTCCTGGTTACATTTTGATGATAGTTATGTTTCCTATTCTTGATCTGATGAGGATTTAGATTGGGCTGATAATTCTTTGCGCCAGGAATTTACACTGTTGTGTTTTACCACAATAGGTTGGTTTACGTGAAATGATAAAACCACTTTTGGCAGAAATTGCTGACGAGTTCTCAACTCCGCTCTATCAGCATGGAACATTAAATAGGGGCTTTTGTGAGACAAAGCCGCCAACTCAGATACCCGCCTTGCGGATGCTAAGGCCAACAACATGACTACTTTCCAAGTAAGGAATTTTAACTCCACCTTACGCAAAGGTTCAAACCAATGAGATTGCAGGAACTGCAATACCACATTAAGATCCCACGGTGCCACAGGGGGCACAAATGGAGGTTGGATGTGCAGCACGCCTTTCACGAAGGTCTGAACTTCTGGAAGGGAGGCCAATTCTTTCTGAAAGAAGATTGATAAGGCCGAAATTTGTACTTTAATGGAGCCTAACTTTAGGCCCGCATCCACACCTGCTTGCGAAAAATGGAGCAAACGCCCCAGCTGAAATTCTTCCGTAGGAGCCTTCTTGGACTCACACCAAGACACATATTTTCTCCAAATACGGTGGTAATGCTTTGCCATTACTTCCTTTCTAGCCTGAAGAAGAGTGGGAATAACTTCACTGGGAATACCCTTTCTGGCTAGGATTTGGCGTTCAATCGCCATGCCGTCAAACGCAGCCGCGGTAAGTCCTGATACACGCACGGACCTTGTTGTAACAGGTCCTCCCGTAGAGGAAGCGGCCAGGGATCTTCTATGAGCAACTCCTGAAGATCTGGATACCAGGCCCTCTTTGGCCAGTCTAGAACAATGAGTATCGCCTAAACCCTTGTTCTTCTTATAATCTTTATCACCTTCGGAATGAGTGTAAGTGGAGTGAACACATAGACCGACGGAAACACCCACAGTGTCACTAGGGCGTCCACCGCTATTGCTTGAGGGTCCCTTGACCTGGAACAATATACTGACAAGGGGAGAGAGAGAAAGCTCTTGTGTGGGCGCACTCTTATGAAAAGAAGAATTATTCTTCAGTTATGAAAGGAAAATTAAAATGTATGTTTATTAATCAAAATTAAAAAATTACCCATCTGCGATCCAAAGAAAGGTGTAGAAATAAGAAAGATGTGAGAAAATATTTAAAATGTTCTGGTCTGTTAATCACACGAGAAGGATTAGAAAGGCTGCAGACACCTGATAGTTTGACACCCGTTTCTCCTGACCAGTACAGATATTCTGTATTAATGAGACCAACCAGGGAGGTCAGTATTGTGTCTTAGAAAACCACTTAGATTGGGTTAATACTAAGCAATTTATTATTCACCTGCTAATCCATATTGCACGAAATTGGAGATGTCTATATTGGCATGACCTGAACGCGGTGAAAGTAAGGAAAAGTTTTGAAAGAACAAATAGTGGTGATACTGCTGTTGGTGTCCACCCTTCAAAGGAAGGGGAATAGTCCCTACTCTACAACACCGGGTATTCCCAGGGAGTCTCCTCTCAAGGTACTAACCCGGCCCGACGCTGTTTAGCTTCCAAGATCGGACGAGATCAGGCATTAGCAGCATGGTATGATAGTAGAGAGGCTATCTACCAATGAGAGTGCACCTATATAGGAATGGTAGGGTAGGGAGATTAGAAAGATGAAGCCATATAATGTGTAGATCTGCTTTCCACGTTAGGCGGGGTGAAACAATTGCCACTCAGTGGCAAAGTACACCCTGGATCGTGGATGAGAGTCTACGGAAAATAGTAAGCAGTGAAAAGGAGAAAAACTGTTCAAAAAGATTTAACACGGATTAGAATTCGACTATTGGTTAGTGTCCCTAGGGAGAAACCAAGTTACAAAATATGGAGCGTCAGGTAGATTTGTAAATCCAAATATAATTCACATATATATTCCTTTTGTGCAAAAGACACTTGTGAGTACAGTTGCAGAAAATCATTACTTTGAGTAAGGGATGAAACCAACCTATAAAGTGTAACACACTGCGTAAATATAGAATGGAGCAGTGTGCAAAAAATAGGTCTAACCTGCAATCTATAGGGTTATTAGGCTGTAATATGCACAGGAAATCCCAACTGCATAGTGTGCAGTATTAATTGGTGTGCCAAATGCGATAAGCACATATGGCAGTGGTACTAACCTGCAATCTATAGGATTATTAGACTGTAATATGCACAGAAAATCCCAACTGCATAATGTGCAGTATTAATTAGTGTGCCCAATGCGATAAGCACATATAGCAGTGGTAATTCAAACCTTAATTACAGATAAGAAAAAAATGATACTCAAAGTGTCAGGTTCAGGAGACAGGTGGTAATAAACGATCCTCCAAGGAAAGGTCCCATTATAAAGTCCGTGGAAAACGCGTTTCGCCCGTTGGGCTTGTTCACTTCCGGGATCTCATAGCCGATACTGCATGTGGGGTTTAAAAACCCTGCTAGTATAGATAGCAGCCAATGGGCTGTTCGTACCTAATTAGTCATGGGGGTGGAGGTATTGGAGGTTCCCATTGAGGCGCATGAGGCCAATGAGAAACGGGTGTGTGGCGCATCCCAGCCAATCAAAGCGTGGGTGCGCTAGATGACAGTGGTATGTGGGCGGACTGGAAGCCGGGAAAGGGGAGGCTCATGGGCATACGTAAGGGAGTGGCCCATGTGATCAGGGCAATGGGAGAGGCCTGGTCACGGGGAAAAAGGTGGCGCCATATTGAAAATGGGATTGCCAGGAGTGCATCCTGTTGTAAAACATAAAATGATGGGAATGAGGTATAATTAAGTTAAAATAAACTTGTGGGGCACCCGGGTATTGCTGTTAAGGACTTGGACTTGCTGAAATACAAAACTAAGGTTGCCAACTTCAATTACGGGCGGAAGGTTTGGGAAAACCCATGGGTGCTTGGGGCCAATGGGAACGTGATTTTCGTGAGCCTTGGCCAATCAGGGCGTAGATGCCCCTGGACCAATTAACCAGTGGGCAAAATGTGAGAAGTGGGGAGTGAATGTGCTCCTGTGGTGTACGGATAATACCGAGCTCAATACTGTACAGGAAACACAGTCACTAAACGGAATGCCTTGGCGCCATGTTGGAAAAGGGAATAGCTGCCAGGAGTAGTAGGAACAAAAATTTAAATACTGTACGAAAAAATGTGAAAAAATAATAAGTTTATTGCTTTGAAGTGTACTTCGGTTGAACATCATTACTGTGCATCAGGGTGAAGATGTGTCAGGACTAGATATGGGATCCCAGTGATGCGTAGATTGTAGCGCACCCAGGAAAAAGGTAATTCAGTATTGATGGCCGTTGCGACAGAGTAAGGAAAGAGAACAAAATGAAATGAAAAAAAAAATATCATAAAATGTTCTACATATTGGGGGGAGGGGAGTGAGGGAAAGAAAAATGAATAAAACGAGATATAGGAGGGGCAAGGGAGTATAGTGACGACCTAAGGAACGGGGAGAGGTGTGGTAATTGACAAATAGGGATAAAATGATGCTAATTTAGTAGGATGATATGGGGTTATGGCAAAAACATAAGAGTATATAAAAAAGTGACATATATCATTAGAAATAATTAATAGGTTGAATAGGCCATGGGGATGCGGGCTGAAATGAGAGCCCAAATCCCATATTTAGAGGGTATAAAAAACATGGTAAGGTGAAGGAAATAAAATAAATATAAAAATTGGGATTACAAGGAATAATTGACAGGGGAGGAAGGGGTGAAAGTGTGAGATCACCATGTGTGTTGAAAGATGCTGCCCTGAAAGTGAGCATGTGATGCAAGTAGGAGTGAAGTCTCCAAAAGGAGATGAAAATACTCCGTGGGATAAAGAGGGAGGACCTGATATTAGGTAGGCAGTGAAAGTGTTGGGGTGACACGTACATGATTGAATACAAGTGGATGACTGGGGGAATGTGCGAAAGTTGACAAAGGGGAACTTGGTATGAAAATTAGAAACCAACCAGTGGAAGGTGATCAATGTGTAACGTGAGAACCGAACATTATGAATTCGTAAAACATGACCAGAGTGGGAATGGGAAGGAAAAATGTGACATTGGTTGGGTAAAAATGAGATGGATATGAGAGAATGTGTGGGTAGTGTGTGCGGGTGATTAACACCATCAAAATAAAGCGGTCAGATTGTTAGGGCCAAGTGGTGACACAAAATGTTGGAAAGGGAGTGAAAAGAAGGAAATAAAGAATTGAGTTAATTGGAGTGTAGAAAGTATTGCCAATGAAGTTGGAATTAAGCAATATTATAGAAAGACACCATAATTTATGTTTTCATTCAGTCCGAGGGGTCTGAGACTCCCGAGGCGAAAGATCCATTCGCTCTCTTTTTTATATAGTTCTTTGGTCATGTCGCCTCCTCGTATGCCCAGATGAATGCGATCTAAGCCAAAGGCTTTCAATTCCTTAATGGATCCTTTGTGCTGAAAATAGAAATGTTTGGCAATCGTGGTAAGTTGTTTCATGCGTGCCAGATCTTTAGGTGCATTTCGAATATTCCCCAGGTGTTCTAAGACCCTTTCTTTCAGTTTACGTGTAGTCACACCGACATATTTTACATTGCAGCTGCAAGTAATGCAGTAAATTACCGCTTGTGTGTTACAGTTGAAAAAATGACGTATCTTGGTTAATTGACCATACTTGTCTGTAACCATATTGGTTTGCAGTATGTGTGTGCACGACTTACATTGGCCACACGGAAAGGAGCCTGTTGTCACTGGCTTCTTGCGTACTGAAGTCAACAAATGGCTCCGAACTAATTGATCTTTGATGTTTCTAGATCTACGCCAGCTCATCTGTACCGTGGGTCCCACAACGGGAAATAAATCCGGATCCATCCGAAGTATAGGAAGGTGCTTGGTTATGGCATCCTTGAGTATTCTCCACTCAGGGCAAAATGTTCCTATAAATCTGATAGTATCTTCATTTTCTGGTGTTACCTTATTAGTCCCAAAGATTAGATGATCTCTCTTGACAGATGTAGTGGCTTGATAGGCTCGTTTGAGTGACCGTTTGCTATATCCTCTGGCATAGAGGTGATTGGTGAGTTCCCAGCTCTTGGTTTGATAAATGTGATCCTCGGAGCAATTACGCCTTAGCCTGAGATATTCTCCTTTGGTATATATTCTCAATGGTCGGAGGGAAGTGTGAACTGGTTTGGAAAAGGAGACTGTTGGTTGCAGTCTCCTTCTGATATAGTTCTGTTTCCAAATAGCCCGTGTGAGATCTATAGATATTCAGGTCAAGAAACGGAACCCTGTCTGAACTGATGGTGTGGGTCAACCTGATGTTCAAATCATTGGTGTTGAGTAGTCCAATGAATTCCATTAAGAGGTCCCTTTCTCCATTCCAGATAATGAATACGTCATCGATATACCTCAACCACAATTCCACTTGCGTGGTGTATCACTCATTCACTGAGTTGAAAACATAGAAATGCTCCAACCATCCTAAAAATAGGTTAGCATAGGTGGGGGCGCAGGCCGCGCCCATTGCGGTTCCCCTTATTTGCAGAAAAAATTGGTCCTGAAATACAAAGTAGTTTTTAGAAAGGACAAAGTCAAGCAATATCAGGAGAAAAGCCGAGAAGACACTGGCTCCTCCTTGATCCAAATAATATTTAACGGCTGTGATTCCTTGGTGATGATTAATACTCGTGTAGAGTGCTTCTACATCTAGAGTTACCAATAAAAGATTTTCTTCACAGTGTATATTATGAATCTTGCGTAGTAAATCCGCTGTATCCTGCAAATAGGAGGGTAGAGAAAGGACAAATTCACGGAGATGGAGGTCCAGGAACCGACTTGGTTGTTCCAACAATCCACCGTTACCGGACATAATTGGTCTTCCAGGTGGTATAGAGGCATCCTTGTGTACCTTAGGAAGTAAGTAGAAGGTGGGTGTTTTCGGATTCTGAGTTGTTAGATATTTTTGCTCCGGTTTTGTAATGGTGCCCTGTGTTGCCGCGTGTTGTATTATGGAATTGTAAGAATTCACAAATCTGGTGGTTGGATCACTAAGCAGTTTCTTATAGCAAGAGGTGTTGTGGAGTTGCCGGTGAGCCTCAGTAATGTACATTTCTCGTGGCCAAAGTACGATATTACCGCCTTTGTCGGATGGTTTGAAGATGACATCATGCCAGGTTTCCAGTTCTTGTAGAGCTTTGCGCTCATTGAATTTGAGGTTCGAGGGGAAGCGGTGAAGGCCCTGTCTGGTTTGGGCATAAATATCATCAAATTCTTTGGAAACTCTGTTCAAAAACACCCTGATCTTTGGGTTGTTATTGTCAGGAGGAAAAAACATGGATTTGGGCCTACACTGGGGCCTATATGTGGCTGGTGCATCCATGCTTGATTCGGCCTGTAGTTCTTCCAACTCATGAATAGCATTAAGATCATCAATGGTAAGGTCAGGATCAACGGTATTCTCTAATTGTCTGCCTTGCTGTTTAGAGAAAAAAAATTTTAGGAGAAGCTTCCTCCCAAACAGTCTCAAATCTTTTTCCCAGGAGAATAGATTAAAAGACTTGGATGGCGAAAAGGAGAGTCCCTTGGTGAGTACTGCCATGTGATCAGGGGAGAGGGATCTAGTAGATAGATTAATAACTTGCAGTGAGCTTGAATTGTTGGAATCTATCTCACTGTTTTTCTCTGACGGGCCGGGTATCGTGCTGTCCTTGGTATATCCCAGTCTGAATTTCATCCGTCGTTTCTCCTTTCCCCCTCTCCTGGTTTTCCTCGTGTTCTGATGCGGCCTCTTGATCTCTGACCTGAGCCTAAAAAACGGGGATGAAAATTATCAATTTCCTCCTGATTCTCAAAAGTTTCACTAGCTGAGTCGCCGCTGGTAGAAGATTCAAATTCTGAGAAGGTAGGGTTTTCCCTCGGTTTTCGGTTTCTACTAAGGGGTGTGGGGTTCCACCTGAAAATATCCCCTGTCGCAAAATCTTGTTTATCTCGAATGAATTTAGTCCGCTTGCGATCCACTATAGTCTGTTCATATAAGTCAATTTCTTTTTTATGTTTCTCAAAGGCTGCTTGAAAAGGTAGGTCCTTCTCCCAGATTTCAAGGGCCTTCCCAATTTCATCTATCTCTTTCTCAACTTGATCTAGTAAAAGAGTGTCGTGTTTCACCAAGAGGTGAAGTAGTTCATTGGAACACTTTAATAATGCTGCTTCCCATTCACTCTTCAGATTATCACTTGCAAGAGGGAAGGAGGGAAATACCTTGGGTCTAAGGCCACGAGGTACAATCTTGTGTATAATGTAGTTTTCTAATGTAGTAACATCCCATGATAAGCGTGTCCTCTTTTGTAAATTCTTCTGTAATTTGGAAAAAGAGGTACGCCAATTTGAATTGGGAGTGGTATATTCGTAAGTATCTGAGAATGGATCTGTAATATTGACATTCGGACGTTTGGATAATTCTGTTTTCAATGAAAAAGTGGACATGTTAAGTTCGAAAGACCTATTGGGAAGTTTATGTCCCCTAAATTAGCCCTGATATATTGGAGGACCAAAATTGGGCAGTATGAAGTTCAGAAAATAGGATGGCTGCTAAAAAAGGATCGGAGGGAAAAGATGTAAGGGTTAATAGGTAGAAAAGCAAAGATAGGGAGACCGTGCCACAGTCAGAGGCTGTATTTACCCTACAGCATAGACAGTTACTATCAAAAAGAGAGAGCGACCGGGCACTGGTGTGTGATAAATTGCAACAGACTGAGGAACCAAAAGTGGACAATTATAATTGCTGGAAAGGAAATTTAAGCCTTTCAATTGTAGTCCCTATTGGTGGTGCGCCCAGAGCTAGAAAGTACAAGTACAATATCTCTGAAGCTTCTTGTTGAGGCGAGACGCCATCATGTCTATTTGAGGAATTCCCCAACGACTTGTCACTTCTCCAAAGACCTCTTGATGAAGACCCCACTCTCCTGGATGGAGATCGTGTCTGCTGAGGAAGTCTGCTTCCCAGTTGTCCACTCCTGGAATGAAGACTGCTGACAGAACGCTTGCATGTCTTTCCGCCCAGTGAAGAACTTTTGTGGCCTCGGCCATCGCCGCTCTGCTCTTTGTTCCGCCCTGGCGGTTTATGTACGGCACTGCTGTTATGTTGTCTGACTGAATCAAGACTGGCAGACCGCAAAGAAGATGTTCCGCTTGCAGAATGCAGTTGGAAATGGCCCTTAATTCCAGAATGTTTATGTGCAGACAAGCTTCCTGGCTTGACCATTTTCCCTGAAATTTTCTCCCCTGTGTGACTGCTCCCCAGCCTCGGAGACTTGCATCTGTGGTCACCAGGATCCAATCCTGAATCCCGAACCAGCGTCCCTCCAGAAGGTGAGAACTGTGCAGCCACCACAGAAGGGAGATCCTGGTCCTGGAAGATAGGATTATTTTCCGGTGCATGTCCAGGTGAGACCCGGACCACTTGTCCAACAGGTCCCACTGAAAAACCCTGGCATGGAACCTGCCATACGGAATGGCCTCGTAGGCCGCCACCATCTTCCCCAGCAACCGAGTGCATTGAGGAACTGACACTTTTGCCGGTTTCAGAATCTGTTTTACCATGTTCTGTATTTCCAGAGCCTTTTCCACTGGAAGAAAAACTCTCTGTAATTCTGTATCCAGAATCATACCCAGGAACGACAGCCGTGTCGTCGGAACCAACTGTGATTTTGGCAAGTTTAGGAGCCAACCATGTTGTTGCAGAATCGTCAGTGAGAGCGCAACATTTTTCAGCAATTGCTCCTTGGATCTTGCCTTTATGAGGAGATCATCCAAGTACGGGATAATTGTAATTCCCTGCTTGCACAGGAGAACCATCATTTCCACCATAACCTTGGTGAAAATCCTTGGTGCTGTGGATAGACCAAACGGCAACGTCTGAAATTGGTAATGACAATCCTGGACAGCAAACCTCAGGTATGCCTGATGTGGAAGATATATGGGAACGTGTAAGTAAGCATCCTTTATGTTGACCAACACCAGAAAATCCCCCTCCTCCAGACTGGAGATCACTGCTCGGAGAGATTCCATCTTGAATTTGAATTTTTTCAGAAAGAAATTGAGGGATTTTAGGATCAGAATCGGTCTGACTGAGCCATCCGGCTTCGAAGCCATGAACAGGCTCGAATAAAAGCCTTCCCCCTGTTGTGACGGGGGTACCGTGACGATGACTTGATTTTGACACAGCTTTAGTATTGCCGCGCATACTACCTCCCTTTCTAGATGAGAAGCTGGCAAGGCCGATTTGAAAAATCGGTGAGGGGGCACGCCTTGAAACTCTAATTTGTACCCTTGGGTTACTATTTCTAATATCCAAGGATCCAGGTCCGAGTGTACCCAGACCTGACTGAAGAGTTTGAGACGTGCCCCCACCAGTGCGGACTCCCGCAGAGGAGCCCCAGCGTCATGCGGTGGATTTGGTAGAAGCCGGGGAGGACTTCTGCTCTTGGGAACTTGCCACAGCCTATGACCTCTTTCCACTTCCTCTCGCAACAAGGAAGTAGGACACTTGTCCTTTATTGAATTTATTGGGCCGAAAGGACTGCATCTGATAGTGGGGCATTTTCTTCTGTTGTGCAGGAACATAAGGCAAAAATGACGACTTTCCCGCGGTAGCCGTAGATACCAGGTCAGTGAGGTTGTCACCAAACAAGACACTACTGTTTAACGGTAAAGACTCCATCGCCTTCTTAGAGTCAGCATCAGCATTCCATTGATGAATCCACAATGCTCTCCTAGCTAAGACTGCCATGGCATTGGCCCATGATCCCAAAAGGCCAATATCCCTTACAGCAGGGGTGGCCAGACTTTTGGAGTCGGCGATCTACTTTGAAAGCTAAAAAGCTTTTGTGATCTACCTAGGAGGAATAAAAAAGCGGTGTGCTATAACAAAAAAGTGGGCGTGGTATAACAAAAAAAAGGGACGTAGCCTTGCTGCACAGAGTGTAATGACTGTCTCACACCAAAGAACACATTGGCCCCCACAGGTAAAAACCTCAAACACATATGCCCCCACAGTGCCAGATACACATATGCCCCCACAGTGCCATGTGCCCACAGTGCCAGATATGCCCCCACAGTGCCAGATACAGATATGCCCCCACAGTGCCATGTGCCCACACTGCTAGATATGCCCCCACAGTGCCAGATTACAGATATGCCCCCACAGTGCCATGTGCCCGCAGTGCCAGATATGCCCCCACAGTGCCAAATATGCCCCCACAGTGCCAGATTACAGATATACCCCCACAGTGCCATGTGGCTGCAGTTCCAGATATGCCCCCAGTGCCAGATATGCCCCCACAGTGCCAGATAAGCCCCCACAGTGCCAGATACAGATATGCCCCCACAGTGCCATGTGCCCACACTGCTAGATATGCCCCCAGTGTCAGATTACAGATATGCCCCCACAGTGCCATGTGCCCGCAGTGCCAGATATGCCCCCATAGTGCCAGATATGACCCCACAGTGCCAGATATGACCCCACAGTGCCACATATGCCCCACATTGCCACATATGCCGCCACTGTGCCATGTGCCCGCAGTGCCAGATATGCCCCCACAGTGCCACATATGCCCCACATTGCCAGATATTCCCCCATAGTGCTCACCGTGCTGTGTGGAGAGCGCAGCGCGCGCTTCTCCTGCCTGCCGTCCTGCCCCTCAGTCTGGTGTCCGGCGGTGACGGCAGCGTGTATGGCTCAAATCAGGCGCCGGTTCGCGAGCTCTAATTGGCTAACGAACCGGCGCCTGATTTGAGCTATACACTCCGCCGTTACTGCCGGAGACCAGACTGAGGGGCAGGACGGCAGGCAGGAGAGGCGCGGCTTCGGGTGGATGGGCAGCGGATCGCAATCGACTGGTCGCATGTCCGCGATCGACCAGTCGATCGCGATCGACTGTTTGGCCACCCCTGCCTTACAGCTTCTTTTAAATATGCTGCAGCGTCCCTGATATGACCCAGAGTCAAAAGCACACTATCCCTGTCTAGGGTATCTACCTCAGATGAAAAGTTATCTGCCCACTTTTCAATAGCGCTACTCACCCATGCCGAAGCAACGGCAGGCCTGAGTATCGAACCCGTAGTGACATAAATGGATTTTAGTGTATTTTCCTGCTTACGATCCGCAGGATCCTTTATGGCTGCCGTGTCAGGAGACGGAAGCGCCACCTTTTTGGATAGACACGATAGAGCTTTATCCACCGTGGGGGTTGACTCCCACTTTTCCCTGTCCCCAAAAGGAAACGGATATGCCACTGGAATTCTTTTGGGATCCTGTACCTTCTTGTCAGGATTTTCCCAAGCCTTTTCAAAAAGAGTGTTCAGTTCATGAGAGGGAGGAAACGTTACCTCAGGTTTCTTTCCTTTATACATACAGACCCTAGTATCAGGAACAGCAGGGTCCTCTGTTATATGCAACACTTCTTTTATCGCCACAACCATGTACTGAATGCTCTTAGCCAGTTTAGGATTCAATCTGGCATCACTATAGTCGACACTGGAATCAGAGTCCGTGTCCGTATCTGTTATCTGGGTAAATGCACGTTTCTGTGACCCCGAAGGGGTCTGAGCTTGTGACAATGCATCTTCCATGGATTTCCTCCATATCTGGTTCTTAGACTCAGATTTATCTAATCTCTTAGTCAACTGAGCCTCATTTGCATTCAAAACACTCAACATATTTACCCAATCAGTTGTCGGCGGTGCCGACACGGTCACTCCCACAGCCTTTTCTGTCCCCACTCCAGCCTCCTCTTGGGAAGAGCACTCAGCCTCAGACATGTCGACACACACCTACCGACACCCTCAACCACACTAGGGCTATAGGAGACAGACCCAAACACAGAGGGAGTTCTGCCAGCTCACAACCCAGCGCCTATCCCGGTTCTGAAGCGAGTAAAATACTGCCCAGTCCTGTTAGCGCTTTTACTTTCAAATAATTAGCACCAAATCTCTTGTCCCCCCCCCCCCCTGTTTTGCACCCTGTTACTTGTACAGTAGTGTGGGAGGGCAGGCTCAGCGTCTCTGCAGCTTCTGTGAAGAGAAAATGGCGCTGGTCAGAGCTGTGAGGGCTAAGCCACGCCCCATTAATGGCGTGCTTCAGTCCCGCTTAATTTTTACATCTTTATACTGGCGGGGGTCCGTAATTAGTGCCCAAGCACTTTATACACTTTCTGCCAGTCGCTAAATTGGGGATTTATGCTGCCCAGGGCGCCCCCCCCCCCTGCGCCCTGTACCCTGCAGTGCCGTTCTGATGTGGGAGAATGGCGCGCAGCGCGGCCGCTGCGCGGTACCTCAAAAAGCCATCTTCTGCCGTCACTGAAGTCTTCTGATCTTCTGTTACTCACCCGGCTTCTATCTTCCGGCTCTACAAGGGGGGTGACGGCGCGGCTCCGGGAACGAGCAGCTAGGCGTACCAAGTGATCGGACCCTCTGGAGCTAATGGTGTCCAGTAGCCTAAGAAGCAGAGCCTTTGAACTCACAGAAGAAGGTCTGCTTCTCCCCCCTCAGTCCCACGATGCAGGGAGCCTGTTGCCAGCAGGTCTCCCTGAAAATAATAAACCTAACAAAGTCTTTTTTCTGAGAAACTCTGGAGAGCTCCTCAGTGTGCATCCAGTCTCACTGGGCACAGAATCTAACTGGAGTCTTGAGGAGGGACATAGAGGGAGGAGCCAGTTCACACCCCTTTTAAAGTCTTAAAGTGCCCATGTCTCCTGCGGATCCTGTCTATACCCCATGGTTCTTGAAGCATCCCCAGCATCCTCTAGGACGTATGAGAAATTGAGTATAAACAATTGTTATATAAATCTCAGTGGTATCAAAGGGGCAGATTCAGAGATGGATGCTGTAGCACAGCTATATGTATTTGTACACAGCGGCTGTGCTAAATTATGCAAAGCAGCAGGAGGGGTCATGACTAGAGACACCCACAGCTTACTGTTGTGTTCCACTGCAGGGATTGGATCCCTCAGCCTGAACATCGTTTACCTGAGTAACCCTCAAGTTTCTCTGGATTGCTGGTGTTTTTGTGCTGCCTGGGCCAGGGAAGCTGCCATCAGAAGAGGCAGGTACTAACCTCGGGACACCTTGAAAATGATTCTTACATGCCGAGAATCCTGCTCATTGCTACCCTGTCCTTGCCCACAAACTGTCGCAGTGTGCCAAATATGATACAGTTTAGGGGGATCTGCATGCGGTTTGCAGAACAAGATCTGCACATGCGCAGTGCACCAATTGCGCATGCGCAGAATTCACACCATCGGAGATGTACGGAAACCAGTGGGTGTGCGTACCTCTCTGAATTTAACCCATTGTTCCTCCAGAGAGCAGTAGCACATGTAGTCTTTTTAATCCAAGTAGGTATTATTAATCCGTCCGCTTGAAGGTGTAAAGTTAATAAGGAATCTTTGTACCAGCATAATAGTCTTTCACTGCAAACAAACTGTTTACTTGACTTGTCCAGTGTATACACTGCTTAATGTTACACAAAGCAAGTTATTATACCTCTGTTCTCCTCATAAGGTGAATCATGTAGTGCAGAGCCGGCCTTAGGCATAGGCAAACTAGGCAAATGCCTAGGGCATTTGGTATGCTTAGGAGCACCAGCAGCTTCTGCTGATTAAAATGATATGCGGCATGCCTATATTCTGTGTGTGCCTGCGGCTGTATCTGCATATGAAATGCTACATTACAGTGTATTCCTGGAATTCACTGTAATGTAGCATTTCGTATGCAGATACAGCCGCAGTCACACACAGAATATAGACATGCTGCATATCATTTTAATCAGCAGAAGCTGCTTGTGCATCCTAGCCACATAGTAATGCAAGTAAGATGCATTTTCAGAAACAAAAGGCGCCAGACTTTAGCAGAGCTGCCAGATGACTCATGCCAGGCATCTCCTGCAGAACTAGTGGCGGTGCTAGGGGGCACCAGCCAAAATCTTGCCTAGGGCATCATATTGGTTAGGGCCAGCTCTGATGTAGTGGGATAATGCATGTAAATAGACAGATATAACCATATCTTACATATCAGTCCTACCGCTAGCCTCTGTTAATGAGTCCTTGCTGGTGCAGGGAGACCTCCCACTACTAACTCGCAGGACAATCTGTGCCCAAGTTGCGTTCATCTTTGCATAAGGCCTTGGGAAGTATGTGATACTGGTGTCAGAAAACTGACTGTAGACATAACCCTAAAACACGAGCTTGTAGCCCATTGATGGGCAAATACAGTATTTGTGGCAATAATATTCCTCCTAGCATATAACAAGCATAAACAAAACACACAGTAACTACCACATGCTATTAATGTGACTGAAAGAATTATTGCAAGTTAAAGTTATACTTTACATTACTGTCTACTGAAATAAATCATAATGATAGGATATGAAATTCTAGCGTTCAAAGAATATTATTTTTCTAAATAATTGCATGTTATGCTGTCAATCATCAATGTCTTAGTATACTTTTTTTTTTATTAAACAATGTTACTTAACCATATCTGCCATGAAGACAGGCATTCTATTCGCAGTGGAGATGTCATTCTGATATAGATATTTACATACTATTGCAGTAGGCAAAGCTGGCAGACAGTAGATACAAAGATGCACCAATTCTGTCTCATTTCGTAGCGCATTTGGGAAATGTTGAATATTAAAACTATAAAACAGTTGTTAATATGTTGTCTTAATTTGCTGAATAAAGCAATATTCCTCATATACTGTAAACTAGTTTAGGATGGAAAGGACAAAAAGTTACTCATCAAGTATGGACAAAACTTTCCCAAATAACTTAAAATTTATTATAGTATTTAAAATTACCACAACCATAAGGATAGAGTCAATGATTCAAACCGATAAGAGACTGACGAATAGACTTAAAGACCTCAAACACACTGCAGTAATTGTGTTGCTCAGCACAGGTACGAAGGGGATATTTCAGGATGGGTCGCTTGTGCGATACCCTGCACAGTATCGCTATTATCGGAAAATTGCGCAGGCCCCATTCTGCATATGTGCAGAGCGGGTCCTGTGTGTGGCTCGCATTTTTATTTTTCCGATAGCCTTAGCCTGATTGACAGGCAGAGGCATTTGGGAGGTGGGGCAGAGATGGCCAACGTTTCTAGAAACAGTGGTGTGTTGCCCCCATTTTACGGGAGTGGCGAGCCAAGGTCTGCATCTCGGATGCAGATTTCTTGGCCTCACAAGGCCCCCTGCGATGGCCAGCCTGAGTAAGCTGAGGCTTTACGAATGTGATCCATGCTGAATGAGGTCCTTAGAAAACTCATTGATGAGAAAGCCATGTTTCACTGATACTGTAGTTCAGGTCCCATGGCAAGGGCCCTATATATAAGCCAACAATGACCGTCTATATCTAGTGAGTTGGCTATACATTGACCTATGGAGTCATACCCAAAATGTTAAATCATTTCATAATTTAAATAATCAACTATTATTCTAATTTAATGGCGTTAGGAATGTTAGTATACAGTGACAGAATGAATAACTAGAAGAAAGTGCAAAATCTTTCTTATTAATTAATGAGGAGGGTGCAAAATCCCTAATGTCAAAGTACTGAACTACAGTATATCAGAAAAATAAGCAAAAACATAGCCATTCAATGAAGATTTATGTTGTCTGTTGCAAATCATGTTCTAGTTTATATTTTACATAGAGGTCAATTCTATTGACTCTGCGCGAGTAAGTGCGGCTATATTTGGCACTTATGGCACCTCTGGACTCCCTGATATTTGATTGCAGTCCCATAGGGGTGCGTACAAAAATCTACAAGTCCAGGGCAAGTCGCGGTCGTGGTGCCGCTGCTGGCATTTTCCAGAGATAAAACCCCCAGAAGGTTTTGTGGTGGTTGAACATAGTAGGCTGAAGGGGGAGATGTAACAAACTTTCTAAATAAATAAGGTGACGTTGTCCATACCAACTAATCAGCTACTACCTATGATTTTATTGAATGTACTGTTTGGTGGCTAGGGGCAATTTTCTCCACTTGTCACAGGTTTGATACATCTCTCCCATTTTTAGAAAATAACTTAATTTCTTACACACTAACCAAATGTGACATTTGTATAGAATTAATACTCTTGGCATCACTATAACTCTCTATTTGAATATGTAATTTATGTCCCTTAAAGTGCTCCAGTTACTTGCACACTGGAGGCAGATATGTGTGAGCTGATCCCCAGCCTATAAACGCACATGAAATGTGCTCCATCACAAAGGCAGATTCTTTTTTTGTCATAAAGACTATGTGGTATATTTACTAAAGTGCGGGTCTTCAGAAGTGGAGATGTTGCCCATGGCAGCCAATCAGATCCTAGCGATTATCTTGTAGAAGATAAATGATAAGCAGAATCTGATAGGTTGCTATGGGTAACATCTCCACTTCTAAAAACCCGCACTTTAGCAAGTGTTTCTAAATAAAATCTGGTTCCCATTTCATTACTGAAGAGTATATAAGAGTTATACTTTATGCTCTAACAATTTTTTGTTTGAAATTTCAACAATGCTTAAGTTGTAGTATTATCTCACTCCAAATAAATCCTTTGAGGTTCTAATGTTCAGCATTCAATCTAATAAAGTTAAACTTCATGTTGTAATTACATTTTGAGGAATTGCACTATGGAAAAATCTGATCAAACTATAACATTTTAGTAGTGGTATTGCAATATTAAATCCAATTGGTCTCAAAGGGAAAGTCTAAGTCTGATTCTGAAATCTTTTCTTTCAATCATTCTGTTGTTCTGTGCTTAACAGACGCACTTATAGAGAACGAGTTTCTAAACTGCATTAAACTGCAAAGTAATACAAAGACAAGGGGGGTCATTCCGGGTTGATCGCTAGCTAAAAATGTTTGCTGTGCAGCGATGAAGCAAAAAAAACGGCACTTATGCACATGCGGCACAGTTTGCACACGCGACGTACTTTCACAACGGCCGATGTACTTTTACACAAGGTCTAGTGATGCTTTTCAGTCGCACTGCTGGTCGCAGAGTGATTGACATGAAGTGGGCATTTCTGGGTGTCAACTGATCGTTTTCAGGGAGTGTTTGAAAAAACACAGGTGTGCCAGGAAAAACGCAGGCGTGGCTGGCCGAACGCAGGGCGTGCTTGTGACGTCAAATCAGGAAATGAACAGTCTGAACTGATCGCAAGCTAGGAGTAGGTCTGGAGCTACTCTGAAACTGCACAATTTAGTTTTGTAGCCGCTCTGCGATCCTTTCGTTCGCACTTCTGCTATGCTAAAATACACTCCCAGAGGGCGGCGGCATAGCGTTTGCACGGCTGCTAAAAACAGCTAGCGAGCGATCAACTCGGAATGACCCCCAATATTTGGTAAAGATTCTCAGATATGTATCTGCCATAAAGGCCACTGCATTGAATGTCTCTCACATTTGCTGATACATATCAGATGAAGGTGTAGCGTGTAAAGTGAAGGTTTCATAAATTTAAATAAGCCAAAAAGACTTCAATTTTAATAGAATACAGACGGAGGTTTTGCAACATTAGGCATTCCTATGTCCCTGCTATTTTCAGGCACACTTTTCTTCTAAACAGGGCTGTGAATATGGGTGTACAAGCAGTGCCATCGCCCAGGACACAAAGGCAGAAGAAGGTGGCACCATTGCTGCCCCATGGCCCCTGCATCTGGCTAGCAGAATGCCAGTATCGTTGCTCAAGTGCCACTCAAGGCGCCTGTGCACATATCCTGCAGTCTGTACAGCCAGAGGTGTAGCAAGGTGTCATGGTGCCTGGAGCAAGGTATGTTTAGGCGCCCCCCTCCCCTATACTGAATTGGGGGCGTGGCCACCTGGGCCAGTTCTAGACCTTGTGGAACCCAGGGCGAAAGTTTTCCTTTGGCGCCAATCCCCCCCCCCCACACACACACACAGGTGCGCGGCAAAAAAAAAAAGAGCATGGCTTTATAGGGAAGGGGCATGGCCACAGTTATGCCCCCTGTAGTTATGGACCCAGTAGTTGTGCCCGGAGTAGTTGTGCCCCTAGTAGTTGTGCCCCCTGTAGCTGTGCCAGCTGTAGATTTGCTCCCTGTAGCTGAGCCCTGTAGATTTGCCTCCAGTAGTTGTGCCCCCTGTAGCTGAGCCCTGTAGATTTGCTCCCAGTAGTTGTGCCCCCTGTAGTTATGCCCCCTGTAGCTGTGCCCTCAGTAGCTGTGCCCTAAGTAGATTTGCCCCCAGTAGTTGTAACCCTCTATAGCCATGCCCCCTGTAGATTTGCTCCCAGTAGTTGTGCCCCCTATAGATTTGTCCCCAGTAGTTGTGCCCCCTGTAGCTGTGCCCCCTGTAGATTTGCTCCCAGTAGTTGTGCCCCCTATAGATTTGTCCCCAGTAGTTGTGCCCCCTGTAGCTGTGCCCCCAGTAGTTGTGCCCCCTGTAGCTGTACCCTCAGTAGATTTGCCCCCAGTAGTTGTGCCCCCTGTAGATTTGCCCCCAGTAGTTGTGCCCTCAGTAGATTTGACCCCAGTAGTAGCGCTCCCTGTAGATTTGCACCCAGTAGTTTTGCCCCCTGCAGCTGTGCCCAGAGTAATTGTGTCCCCTGGTTTGTGCCCCCTGGTAGCGCCGCTTACACACACTAAAGAAAAACAACAAAAAAACAATACTCACCTGCTCCGCTCCTGCTTGCCGTTGCTGCTGCTCCGTCTCCACAGTCCTGTGAAGTCTGGCCGCATCTCCACCCGTCTGGCGTCTGACGCCCGTGCATCACGGAGCGCGGAGGGGTGGAGGGAGGGAGGTAGAGAGCTGACGCTGCTCAAGCTCGCAGCTGTTAGTGACTGACAGCTGCGAGATCCGTGTGGCCAGGCGGAGGTTCCGGCGGAGTCAAGCTGCGGCCCCCTGTACTGTCTTGGCCGCCTGGAGCACGAGCTCCACCAGAACTACCCTCCCTACACCCCTGTGCACAGCACCCTGAGGGTGCTGGAAGCCCTGTCCCCTTGTTGCTCCAAAATGGTGTCATGCATTCAGGGGCAGGGACGGCACAGGGCACAGTGCCGCCATGTTACGGCCCTGCTTATAATCACCCAAACTGTAAAGTGAAAATTATGACCCAACTTTTTTATTTTACTTTAACTCAATTAATAAGTTCAAGGATACAGCAGATGTAATTCCCTTTGTTTCGGTCTCCATGAGAGTCAAAGACAATTGCACCTTATAATCCGATAAAAAAAGTTCCAATAATTTCCTGGTCACAATAACCACAGTTCACCCACTGAATGTGAGGCAGGGTTCTTATTTTAATGGAGTTCTTCTACTGTCAATACAATTGTAAAGAGTCATTTAATTACATATGGGGATTTTAAAAGTAGTTCTTGATATTAATCTTGATTGCTTAAGTACTCTAAAAACAAGAAAAGGCAATTCCTATAGTACAGTATGAAGGAAAGACATACGGTAATAATCAGGCTATGCAATGTATATGGCTGTCAGAGTGGTGCAATCATCTGATGATCTCATTACTGTATTACTCATTGCATGAACTCACTCACTGACATAATTGATCATGTGACCCACTAATCTAATCTGCTCCTCTGGGGTTTCCTCTGTATCTTCCTCTGATCATAGCACTGTTACAGCTAGATGTGAAGCCCCAGTCAGCCAAGTCTCATGAGATGGTGCTTGAACGACAACTTAATTCTTAATATTTGGGATGTTATTAAGGCATGTACTAGAGGAAATGTAATAAGCATAAACTCACACAAAAAGAAATGATATCTTAAAAAATTTCTGATCCTGACCAATCAGCACAAAAATTATCATAAATATAAAACATAATTAAAAATACTTGCAGCAACAATTGTCAGTTTTAACAACTGGGCAAAGCTACTAACCCGCTTCAATGTCTTCACGCAAAATAAAGGAGACACAGCAAGGTCCAAAAAGAGGGGTGTACATGCGCTGCCATAGGCCGGCATGACGGCACCTGTATTTAGCTTGTAGTGTACCTGCAATGACACCCTGCAGCCAGTAGAGTTGCCTGGTGCTTCCAAAGATCACTCCAGGAATTCACCCTGCAGAACCACTGGAAGCAACCTTAGTATGCTCCAGGTGGTACTCCTCCTCCCGAAGCCGGTGTCCTCGCCCCCTCGCATGCCATAGTGATGTCACATGTTCAGAGGGCAGTGCCAGCACAGGGAGGAAAACCGTCCTACTACCACGCTGAAAACAGCTAAATTTATTTTATTTTTTTAAACTAGAATACTAGAATTTTCAACATGAGAACTCTGAAGATAATATATTATTATTTATATACAGTAGTGGCTACATGTTTTGCAGCTCTTTACAGAGAACATTTAGTCATTCACAACAGTCCATGACTCAATTGTGCTTACAACCTATATTCCTCATCAAATAAAACACACACACACACATATGCTTTGGGGTTAATCAGAAGCCACTTAACCTACCAGTAGGTAGGTTAGGAAACCAGAGCACCTGGAGGATACCCACACACACAGAGATAGGGCTATGGTTGGATTCAAACCATTGTGCCACTACTACAAATAGTAACATATCACACACTGCACAGAAGTGAACGGATCTCTCTGCATCTTGAAAACTTGAAATTGGTACCAATTTAGTAGATTCATAGTATATAAATAGTGTAAGGTTACATTTGTATGGAACAATAAGGAGAAAAGAATACTCTTTTGTGGGCACACTCTTAACTTTAAACAATATATAGATTAGTCAGAATAGATTAAAAATCAACTTTTAATGGTTTCACAAAATTAAGATAGTCAGTGGTTCATGAAGAAAATAACAGTCAACAAGTGACAATATATTCAAATAGCACGAAGTGCTGATACGAGATAGAAACTAAATTCCGGCTGACGGAGTAAGTTCTGAGTATTGTGAGCAATAGCTTAAATATTAGACGGTACATTCAAATGGTAAGTAAATCCCTGTCCTGTGTTTCAAGTCAGAATAAACAAATGATACAGTCTGGATACTAATTTATCTTATGGGTAGACATATATATCTCATATCCAGCCAATTTATGAAAGGAAAGTAAAAGGAGTGGGAAATGAGATGGCAGAGTGAATCTGCTGTCAGTGTTAGACACTGTACGTGCTAAACCAATATAAGCTCTACTAAACTGAATCTTCCTCAATGGTCACCCACTTGAGTACTGACCCAGCCCAACACTGATTAGCTTCCGAGATCGGACGGCTTCAGGCGTTTCCAGTGTGGTATGATAGTAGAGAGAGTGAACAATGATTGGAAGCTCTGGAATCACTGATGAGAGTTCACGAATTACACAGTTATTCAGGACAGATGACAGAAATAAGCCAATAGGGGAAACCAGATGGATCTGCTGCCAATGTTAGACAGGGACGTGGCCCTGAATCATTGGTGAGAGTCCATGAAATGGAGGAGAGAGAGAAAGTAAGCAATGATAACAGTCTAGTTTGACTAATGAGAATTCTTCCACAAAGGATCTAATTTATGGCAATAGCGGAATAGAATGCAATATTAATGTTCTAAAATTGGCTGGATTATTGATAAGTGCCAGGTAAAGTATAGTCTCTGTAAATATAGTTATCTACTAGATAGTAATCAAAAATGCCCAAATACAGGATGTCTGGGATAAAGACACAGAGACAGATGAAAGAAGATAACAATGTAACCGGCAGAGTGTATCGAAGTATCCAACTGTGGGATGTCTGTAATAAAGAAACAGAACAAGATGACAGAAAAACTGTAACAAAAATACAAAGGTGTCTCTTGACTTGGAAAGGCCTAATAGGGTTCAGAGTAAATCACTGCCAATATCACAATACATGTATACATCGATAATAAACTTTGATAATAGCAAAAATGAATAAATATTGCTGATATTTATGTAAATGATAAAGGCTGAAGATACACCTTATGGCTTAAAAACCTGCCAGTACTGATTCCAATGTGGTAATGATAAGTGAAATAAATCCGATAAACTGTTGCTCACACGAGCTAATGAAATCAAATGTCCAACCAGTGCGGGCCACAATCTGCTAATATCCACCATACAACAAAATTATTGTGGTGAAGGTGTAGAAAAACTGATATTACCCGCGCTGGGTATAAGGGTGGAATATCCCCTTATACAGTACTGTAGCCCGTCCCGATCAGTGAGGGAGTGCAGGTGCCGCCGGCCTGGTAAAGACCCAATCGGGTACAAGAAGCCGTCCGCTGCTCCGATCAGTTCAGAGGCGAGGAAGTCGGGAGAGGCGCAGAACACAGGCAGGTATGAGAGGACGTCCGTTGCTCTGGTCAGCCAAGAAGAAAAGAGGTGAGGTCGGAAGATGCGTTTCACCCGTCCACCGGGCTTGATCACTTGAGGAAGTGATCAAGCCCGGTGGACGGGTGTAACGCGTCTTCCGACCTCACCTCTCTTCTTCCTGGCTGACCGGAGCAACGGACGTCCTCCCACACCTGCCTGTGTTCTGCGCCTCTCCCGACTTCCTCGCCTCTGAACTGATCGGAGCAGCGGACCGCTTCTTGTACCCGATTGGGTCTTTACCAGGCCGGCAGCACCTGCACTCCCTCACTGATCGAGACGGGCTACAGTACTGTATAAGGGGATATTCCACCCTTATACCCAGCGCGGGTAATATCAGTTTTTCTACACCTTCACCACAATAATTTTGTTGTATGGTGGATATTAGCAGATTGTGGCCCGCACTGGTTGGACATTTGATTTCATTAGCTCGTGTGAGCAACAGTTTATCGGATTTATTTCACTTATCATTACCACATTGGAATCAGTACTGGCAGGTTTTTAGGCCATAAGGTGTATCTTCAGCCTTTATCATTTACATAAATATCAGCAATATTTATTCATTTTTGCTATGTCACAACTGAGGGCCTGAGCTGACGGGAGGCAGCCTCAGTTGTAGGGGCTGAGATGTACCGGAACCTGGGAGGTTGTATCAGACCCCTGGACATGTAAGTAACATGAATAATAACTGCCCGAAGGCGTGACCACGACAACTTGGATAAAAGTCAATGATGTTTATTATGACAACTCCGCAACACAGCAGCAGTAAAAGAAAACGTAAAAGTCAGCAAATAATAAATACAGTTCCTGGGTACTACAGGATGGCAGGAGCCACAGGGCACTGGTAGTGTGAGATAGTTCTTATGATCTTCTAGATGGAAAGTCCTTACCAGGCCCGACTGTAGCAATGGAGATAACCCAGGATTGTGCCAGCTGGTGTTCCAGGAAAAGCTGGGTTGCTGAAGGTAAAACAGCTGCTGTGGATACTGGCTGGAACCAGACTGTTGTTAGCACGGAGTGGATACTGGCTGGAACCAGTTAAATAATAAATGAACTTGGGAGCGATGAAATATGAACTGAAATGTAGAACTTGAGAGCGGAGAAATAATAATACCGGTGGAGAGTGGTAAAGTGTAGAAAGGACACCGGCCCTTTAAGGAAAGCTGTACTCTGCTGGAAGCAGGTAATGTTGTAGCTGGAAACAGATGAATCCACAATGGATTGGAGAGTCAGGCTACACCGCAGGTGGAATGCTGGTGCGGGTCTCTATGGTGGAAGTCTTGAGACAGGAGCTGGAACCTGGAAGACAATCACAGGAGAGAGACAAACAGGAACTAGGTTTGACAACCAAAGCACTGACGCCTTCCTTGCTCAGGCACAGTGTATTTATACCTGCAGCAAGGAAGGGATTGGCTAGGCAATTATGCAGATTATCAATACTGAGAACAGATTGGTGGAAATGATCAGCTGACAGAATCCAAGATGGCTGCGCCCATGCAGACACTTGGAGGGAAGTTTGGTTTGTAATCCATGTGGTAATGAAAACAGTAATGGCGGCGCCGGCCACCGGAGACAGGAGGCGCCAGGCTGACAGATGCACATCCAACCACGCGGACACAGCGGAGGCCGCGGCTGACGTAATCGCCACTCAGACACTCTGCATGCAGAAGTTCAGGGACGGCGGCGGAGGCCGCGGGAGACGCCATGCCAGGTGTAATATGGCGTTTACTGTGACAGCGTCCCAGAGTGACAGGAGAGGATACAGGAATGTACACATCAGGATAACAGATGGGATCCGGTCCTGGAGCGCTGAGCCAGCCTTAGGAGGCATCTGATGGGTAAGAAATGGCGTCCAGATACCCGGATCGTGACAGCACCCCCCCCCCCCTTTAGGAGTGGCCCCAGGACACTTCTTTGGCTTTTGAGGAAACTTGGAATGGAATCTCCGGACCAAGGCAGGAGCATGGACATCAGAAGCATTGGTCCATGAACGTTCCTCAGGACCATAACCCTTCCAGTCAATAAGATATTGTAGTTGACCGTAACGGTGACGTGAGTCCAGGATCTTGGCCACTTCATACTCAACGCCTCGTTGAGTTTGGACTTTCGGAGTTGGAGGAAGTGAGGAATGAAACCGATTCAAGATCAGCGGTTTCAACAGGGAAACATGGAATGTCCTGGGTATTTTTAAGAAGGGAGGCAACTGGAGTCTGTAAGCAACAGGATTGATGACTTATTCAATCTTGAAAGGACCGATATAGCGAGGTGCAAACTTCATACTGGGAACTCTTAACCTCAAATTCTTCGTGGATAACCATACCCGATCACCCACCTTGAGAGCAGGAACTGCTCGACGCTTCTTATCCGCAAACTTCTTGTACCTGAACGATGCCTTGAGCAGAGCTGATCGTACGCTCTTCCAGATATTGGCAAACTGATGCAAGGTGATATCCACTGCGGGAACAGAAGTTGCTGGAAGCGGTTGGAACTCAGGGACTTTAGGGTGGAATCCAAAGTTAGTGAAGAATGGTGTTGAAGCAGATGAAGAATGATACTGGTTGTTATGACAGAACTCTGCCCAGGGAAGTAATTGAACCCAGTCATCTTGAGAGGAGGACACATAGATGCGGAGGAAGGCCTCCAAGTCCTGATTCACCCTCTCGGTTTGACCATTGGTCTGAGGATGGTAAGCCGTGGAAAACTTTAGCTTGACTTGGAGGACTTGACATAAACTTCGCCAGAATTTGGCTGTGAATTGAACTCCTCGATCTGAGATAATTTCTTCAGGAAGACCGTGGAGTCGGAAGATCTCTTGTATGAATACTTGAGCCAACTTGGAAGCTGACGGAAGACCGGTGAGAGGAATGAAGTGTGCCATCTTGGTGAACCGGTCAACTACCACCCAGATGGTATTGAACTTGTTGCACATGGGTAAGTCTGTAATGAAATCCATCGACAAGTGGGTCCATGGTCGACGGGGAACGGATAGTGGAACCAGTTGCCCCGCAGGCGACTGGCGGGATACTTTATGTTGGGCACACTTTGGGCAAGATGCAATAAACTCCAAGACGTCCTTTTTCAGAGTTGGCCACCAATAGGACCTAGAGATAAACTCCAGGGTTTTTTGGATACCTGTATGTCCGGCAAAACGGGAAGCATGGGCCCAATGCATGAGCTTCTTCCTTAGCATCGGCTTCACAAAACTTTTCCCTGATGGGGGCGTAGAGTCCATCCCTACCGTGGAGAATGCCAACGGATTTATAATAGGATGCTTGTCTGAAGACTCTGACTCATTTTCTTGCTCCCATGAGCGGGAAAGGGCATCGGCCTTGCGATTCTGAGAGCCCGGACAGAACTGGAGTTTAAAGTCGAACCTGGAAAAGAAAAGTGCCCATCTGGCCTGACGAGGGTTGAGACATTGTGCGCCCTTCAGGTATAAAAGGTTCTTGTGGTCTGTAAGTATGGTGATTGAATGAGAAGCTCCCTCCAACAGATACCTCCACTCTTCTAGAGCGAGCTTGATGGCTAGCAACTCCTGGTCGCCAATGGCATAGTTGCGCTCAGCTGGGGAGAACTTCCGGGAGAAGAAACTGCAAGGGTGTAAATGGCCATCTTTAGCCCTCTGAGATAACACCGCTCCTACTCCAACGGAGGAGGCATCCACCTCTAAGATGAAAGGAGAGTCGATGTCAGGCTGTTTCAGAACAGGCGCAGAGATGAACCTTTGTTTTAAAAGATGAAATGCTTGCATGGCTTCTTCAGACCACTTGGACGGGTTAGCACCCTTCTTAGTGAAAGCAGTAATAGGTGCCACAATGGTGGAAAAGTCTCGTATAAACTTTCGGTAATAGTTGGCGAACCCTAAGAACCTCTGGACCCCTTTGAGGGTTAAGGGTACCGGACAATTTTGGATTGCTTGTAGTTTCTCAGGATCCATCTCTAGTCCGGAACCGGACACAATGTACCCTAGAAACGGAATGGACTTGACTTCAAAGACGCATTTTTCTAATTTGCAATAGAGATGATTGACACGGAGACGGGACAGAACCTCTTTAACCCAAAAACGATGTTCCTCTAAATCGTTGGCAAAAATGAGGATATCGTCTAGATAGACCACGACATGACGGTATAGAATGTCTCTGAAGATCTCATTGACAAAATGCTGGAAGACAGCTGGAGCATTACTCAATCCGAAGGGCATGACGAGGTACTCATAATGTCCGTCACGGGTGTTAAAGGCGGTCTTCCACTCGTCACCCTCACGGATCCGGATGAGATTGTATGCACCTCGCAAGTCCAGCTTTGTAAAGATGGTAGCTCCGCTAACTCTGTCAAAGAGCTCAGTAATCAGGGGTAAAGGATAACGGTTCTTGATGGTAATGTCGTTCAAACCTCTGTAGTCGATGCACGGCCGCAGACCACCATCTTTCTTTTTTACAAAAAAGAAGCCTGCGCCGGCTGGGGAAGAAGAAGGTCGAATGAACCCCTTTGCTAGGTTCTCTTTAATGTATTCCTCCATAGAATGCGTCTCAGGCAGAGACAACGGATAAGTTCGGCCTCGAGGTGGAACCTTCCCTGGAACGAGATCAATCGGGCAGTCCCATTCTCTATGAGGAGGAAGGATATCAGCAGAAGCTTTACTGAACACATCCGTGAAATCTTGATATGGAGGAGGTGGAACATCAGACGACCTGGGGGAGGAAGAACAGACAGGCAATACTTTAAACAAACATGTCTCTGCACAGGAGGAACCCCATGCCAGGATTTGCGTAGTCGTCCAATCAATTGTAGGATTGTGAAGACGGAGCCATGGAAGGCCCAGGACCACAGGATGTGTGGCTCTTGGAATCACTAAAAGTGAAATAAGTTCGGAATGAAGAACTCCCACTCTCAGACGAACTGGTAGAGTCCTTAGAGCAATAACAGTATCAAAACTTTTACTGCCATCCACGGCAGTTAAGGAAAAGGAGGAAGGAAGTCTCTCGGTGGGTAGGGACCACCGTTTAACATAGGCTTCAGTAATAAAGTTCCCAGCTGCTCCGGAATCAAGGAGGGCAATGACGTTCCGATAACGTTGAGCAACTTGAAGCGAGACTGGGAGATTACAATCATGAGGAGATGGAGAGGAGATCATTACTCCTAGCCGGCCCTCTCCTGGGCGAGCTAGGGTTTGGAGTTTTCCCGGACGTTCGGGACAGGCATTGATGGTGTGAGACGGAGCTGCACAGTAAAGACAAAGAGACTCAGAGAGACGTCTTCGGCGCTCAGCAGGAGTTAAACGGGAACGGCCAATTTGCATGGGCTCATCTTTAGATGGTGACAGTTGACGAGGAGGAGGAGCAGAAGATTTTGGAGCAGATGATCTTCCACGCTCAGTTGCTCTCTCTCTGAAACGTAAATCAACTTTCGTGCAGAGTGAGATTAGCTCATCTAACTTAGAAGGTAAGTCTCTGGTAGCTAACTCATCTTTAATAAGCTCAGATAAGCCATGCCAGAATGCAGCATACAGGGCCTCGTCGTTCCATGCCAGTTCGGATGCCAGGATCTGGAACTGTATCAGATATTGTCCTACAGTACGTGACCCCTGGCGTAAACGGAGAATCTCGGATGAAGCTGAGGTTACCCGGCCTGGCTCGTCGAAGATGCGCCTGAATGTTGACACGAATGCAGTGTAAGAAGATAGCAGGGTGTCGGACCTCTCCCATAACGGTGATGCCCAGTCAAGGGCGGAGCCACTGAGAAGAGAGATGATGTAGGCAATTTTTGTACGGTCACTGGGAAAATTGCCAGGTTGTAGCTCAAACTGAATCTCACACTGGTTGAGAAATCCCCTGCAGAATCTTGGAGATCCGTCAAATTTTGCTGGCGTTGGAAGATGAAGACGTGGAGCAGAAATGGGTAAGGTGGGTGGGGTTATAGCTGGAGTCACTGTGGTTGACGCACCAGATGCGCCTGATCCACGGAGAGTTGTCTGAATCCCATCCAGCCGAGTAGAGAGATCCTGGAGACAGCGGATGATGTGGCCCTGTGCAGCCTCCTGATGTTCTAGTCGGGCTGCCAGTTCTTGCATCGGCCTGGCCGCTTGATCCTGGTCTCCGGCTGGATTCATTAGGTCAGTGCTTACTGTCACAACTGAGGGCCTGAGCTGACGGGAGGCAGCCTCAGTTGTAGGGGCTGAGATGTACCGGAACCTGGGAGGTTGTATCAGACCCCTGGACATGTAAGTAACATGAATAATAACTGCCCGAAGGCGTGACCACGACAACTTGGATAAAAGTCAATGATGTTTATTATGACAACTCCGCAACACAGCAGCAGTAAAAGAAAACGTAAAAGTCAGCAAATAATAAATACAGTTCCTGGGTACTACAGGATGGCAGGAGCCACAGGGCACTGGTAGTGTGAGATAGTTCTTATGATCTTCTAGATGGAAAGTCCTTACCAGGCCCGACTGTAGCAATGGAGATAACCCAGGATTGTGCCAGCTGGTGTTCCAGGAAAAGCTGGGTTGCTGAAGGTAAAACAGCTGCTGTGGATACTAGCTGGAACCAGACTGTTGTTAGCACGGAGTGGATACTGGCTGGAACCAGTTAAATAATAAATGAACTTGGGAGCGATGAAATATGAACTGAAATGTAGAACTTGAGAGCGGAGAAATAATAATACCGGTGGAGAGTGGTAAAGTGTAGAAAGGACACCGGCCCTTTAAGGAAAGCTGTACTCTGCTGGAAGCTGAGCTGGAAGCAGGTAATGTTGTAGCTGGAAACAGATGAATCCACAATGGATTGGAGAGTCAGGCTACACCGCAGGTGGAATGCTGGTGCGGGTCTCTATGGTGGAAGTCTTGAGACAGGAGCTGGAACCTGGAAGACAATCACAGGAGAGAGACAAACAGGAACTAGGTTTGACAACCAAAGCACTGACGCCTTCCTTGCTCAGGCACAGTGTATTTATACCTGCAGCAAGGAAGGGATTGGCTAGGCAATTATGCAGATTATCAATACTGAGAACAGATTGGTGGAAATGATCAGCTGACAGAATCCAAGATGGCTGCGCCCATGCAGACACTTGGAGGGAAGTTTGGTTTGTAATCCATGTGGTAATGAAAACAGTAATGGCGGCGCCGGCCACCGGAGACAGGAGGCGCCAGGCTGACAGATGCACATCCAACCACGCGGACACAGCGGAGGCCGCGGCTGACGTAATCGCCACTCAGACACTCTGCATGCAGAAGTTCAGGGACGGCGGCGGAGGCCGCGGGAGACGCCATGCCAGGTGTAATATGGCGTTTACTGTGACAGCGTCCCAGAGTGACAGGAGAGGATACAGGAATGTACACATCAGGATAACAGATGGGATCCGGTCCTGGAGCGCTGAGCCAGCCTTAGGAGGCATCTGATGGGTAAGAAATGGCGTCCAGATACCCGGATCGTGACATGCTATTATCAAAGTTTATTATCGATGTATACATGTATTGTGATATTGGCAGCGATTTACTCTGAACCCTATTAGGCCTTTCCAAGTCAAGAGACACCTTTGTATTTTTGTTACAGTTTTTCTGTCATCTGGTTCTGTTTCTTTATTACAGACATCCCACAGTTGGATACTTCGATACACTCTGCCGGTTACATTGTTATCTTCTTTCATCTGTCTCTGTGTCTTTATCCCAGACATCCTGTATTTGGGCATTTTTGATTACTATCTAGTAGATAACTATATTTACAGAGACTATACTTTACCTGGCACTTATCAATAATCCAGCCAATTTTAGAACATTAATATTGCATTCTATTCCGCTATTGCCATAAATTAGATCCTTTGTGGAAGAATTCTCATTAGTCAAACTAGACTGTTATCATTGCTTACTTTCTCTCTCTCCTCCATTTCATGGACTCTCACCAATGATTCAGGGCCACGTCCCTGTCTAACATTGGCAGCAGATCCATCTGGTTTCCCCTATTGGCTTATTTCTGTCATCTGTCCTGAATAACTGTGTAATTCGTGAACTCTCATCAGTGATTCCAGAGCTTCCAATCATTGTTCACTCTCTCTCCTATCATACCACACTGGAAACGCCCGAAGCCGTCCGATCTCGGAAGCTAATCAGTGTTGGGCTGGGTCAGTACTCAAGTGGGTGACCATTGAGGAAGACTCAGTTTAGTAGAGCTTATATTGGTTTAGCACGCACAGTGTCTAACACTGACAGCAGATTCACTCTGCCATCTCATTTCCCACTCCTTTTACTTTCCTTTCATAAATTGGCTGGATATGAGATATATGTCTACCCATAAGATAAATTAGTATCCAGACTGTATCATTTGTTTATTCTGACTTGAAACACAGGACAGGGATTTACTTACCATTGGAACGTACCGTCTAATATTTAAGCTATTGCTCACAATACTCAGAACTTACTCCGTCAGCCGGAATTCAGTTTCTATCTCGTATCAGCACTTCGTGCTATTTGAATATATTGTCACTTGTTGACTGTTATTTTCTTCATGAACCACTGACTATCTTAATTTTGTGAAACCATTAAAAGTTGATTTTTAATCTATTCTGACTAATCTATATATTGTTTAAAGTTAAGAGTGCGCCCACAAAACAGTCTTCTTTTCTCCTTATTGTGTCATGTTCCCATACTGACTCAGGGTGCACCGCCAAATAACATCAGAATTAGAAAACAGTGTTTTCTTTCAATCATTTGATTTTGGTATTTAGAAAGTTACTCTCTGACATCTACTATATCCTGTGCGGTATTCCCTCCTTTCCATGTTAAGTACATTTGTATGGAGCAGGACTCATACCACTAGTTATCTTTGGACCTTCTCTTGGCAAGTTTGGATATTTAAAAAAAAAAAAAAAATGCTAAAAAATAAAAAGCTTTCAGTCAATTACAAAAATTTAATAAAATTACCCTTCAGGGGGGAGATGTATCAAACTTTTGAGAGATAATGTAGGGAAGTTACCCATACTGTAGCACTCCCAGTTCACACTATGCCACACAGAACTCTCACTTAAAATTATGCCAGTGTCCCCCACAGTAAGTCTTTGGGCTACTACCCTGACTGTCCTGTTGTTAATCTGGCACTGAGCACACCCACAGTTAACATCAGGACACCCGCTCCTCTCCAGCTACTCATTGAAAGAAGCACTTTGTACAGCCAATGTGCAAGGCAGCACCGCTGCAGGGGAAAGTAGATACAGTAGAGCACAGGTTCTCAAACTCGGTCCTCAGAACCCCACACGGTGCATGTTTTGCAGGTCTCCTCACAGAATCACAAGTGACATAATTAGCTCCACCTGTGATCCTTTTAAAATGTGTCAGTGAGTAATTAATACACCTGTGCACCTGCTGGGTTACCTGCAAAACATGCACTGTGTGGGGTCCTGAGGACCGAGTTTGAGAACCACTGCAGTAGAGGGAAGGAGAAGGAAAGTACACAGAGGAGAGGGAAAGGAGAAGGGACGGATGGAGTTACAGCTCCAGGTCTCCACATACAAATAGGCCCATCATCGTGGCAGCAAGATGATGACCAGCTGCCTAGATGGCCACATAGTCTGTCATAAATCATAAGTATTAGAATTGCATTTCTAGTTTAATGACTATACAATATAGACTATCTAGAAAGCATCTTAATAACCACTAAATACAGAAAAATATGTAGCTACTGTTATATAATAGAATAAAAATTCTACAGACCTATACATAATACAGAGAACATTTTAGCATAATTAAATTGCTTTTAATTGACTGTAAACTCTAAGCAACATTTAATGTAATAAAATCACTATAACCCATATTGCTTTCTGCAGCTGGAATGGAAATTGCAGTGTTCAGTTCTGGGACTCTCTACTATGCAACTTAAATAACTGCAGTTCCACCAGGTAATATAACAAAACAGTTAACTTCACCTAAGCTCACATATAAACTTCTTGAGTCAGAGCGATAGTTTACTACACAACTCAATTTTGGGTTTCTATAGCAACATTCAGGCAGCCTATCTTCTATGTTTATCTCCTCTTCTCAAAAGAGAATTCCCAAGTAGGTACAGTTTCTTAACAGATTCCCTTAACACAACATTCTCTGCTTCACCTGGTAGGCAAACACATCTACCCTGGAGACAAGGCGGCAAACAATTTGAGATGAATAATTACCTTGGTGAGTCTATAGTGAGAACAGCCCTTGAGCTGTTTCAAGAACTGCAAGAGAAAGTCATTTTTCCTAGTATTAATTGCATTCAAAAAGAAAACCTTTTGCACCCCCTTGAGGAAAATGACTGTAATGCTTTCTACTCTGAAATATACCCATATTTTTCATTTTGGTTCTAAATCATCATCGTGTTTTGGTTTAGGATGGGAATTCATCATGTAATTTGGACCTGTTTTTGTTCCTACAGTATTATTAACATCAATAACATTAATTTCTAGTAATTTCCAGTGTGAAGTGCCATCTGAAATCACAAGGGGGGGCCTTGCCTGCAATCCAAATACACACGCAAGATTTGGATTTTAGATTCGAGATTCAAACTTGGTGGGATGACCCGAGTCAGGACTCTTTCCACCCCCACTGTAACATGAGCCAGAACTAGGTTTGGCTCGGTTTCATCTGTACAAGCCTTTCAGTTCTTGGAGTTCAGAATCCTCCCCAATATAACAAGGGTGTGTTAATAAACCTAGAGTATGTGCATCTTAGGAGATGACTTAGGACCTGATTCAGAAATAGACGTACTTCACATTGTTGCTGTGTTTTTGGACACAGCAATGAAGAGAAAAGGAGAGTTATAGTAGACTTACCTTTGTTAACTCTCTTTCTTCAAAGTACATAGGGTCCACAAGGACCATCATGGTTGTAGGTGGTGAATGAGAGTCAGGTACCATACAGTTAAAGCTTTATCTTGTCCCAGAATGCTTGGCTCCTCTCTCCTATAGCCCCGCCTCCATGCTCAGGGATTTAGTTTTGTTATCCAGCTCAAAGCAGGAAGAAGAAAGGAGAGAAGAAAGATGTTAGGCACAGAAGAACACAATCTCTCAGACAGGAGAAAGGAACCAGAGGCCAGGTGCATCAGGGTGGGCGCCCTGTGGACCCTATGAACTTCAAAGAAAGAGAGTTAACAAAGGTAAGTCGACCATAAGTCTCCTTTTCTTCATCAGGGTTCATAGGTTCAACAGGGAACATCGGGGATGTCCTAAAGCAGTATTTCAAGGGAGGCCTTGAGATGATAAAAGAATCCGGCATCCGAATGAAGCATCCAGGGAGGCGAATGTGTCAAAGGCATAAAACCTAAGAAACGTGTGGCCCGAAGACAACGTAGCCATCTTGCACAATTGTTCGGCTGATGCACTACGGCGTGCCGCCATTAAGGGTCCTACAGAACGAGTAGAATGGGCAGAAATGGAAGCTGGTACGGGAAGGTCAGCTTGAGTATAAGCATGTGCAATGACCATTCTAATCCATCTGTCCAGCGTCTGCTTATTAGCAGGCCACCCATGCTTGTGAAAACATAAAAAGAATGAACAGGGTATCAGACTATCTGATGGAGCTAGTACGGACCACATCCAAAGAACGTTCTTTAGCAGGTAAGTCTGGCGAGACAAAGTCTGAAACCACAATCTCCTGATTAAGGTGGAAAATAAGATTTTAAACCTACCGGTAAATCTTTTTCTCCTAGTCCGTAGAGGATGCTGGGGACTCCGTAAGGACCATGGGGTATAGACGGCTCCGCAGGAGACATGGGCACTCTAAGACTTTAGATGGGTGTGAACTGGCTCCTCCCTCTATGCCCCTCCTCCAGACTTCAGTTAAAGAACTGTGCCCAGAGGAGACGGACAGTACGAGGAAAGGATTTTTGTTAATCTAAGGGCAAGATACATACCAGCCCACACCGTACAACATGGAATATACAAGACCAGTTAACAGTATGAACAAAAACAGCATCAGCCAGAGACTGATCCAAACCGTAACATAACCCTTATGTAAGCAACAACTATATACAAGCCTTGCAGAAATTAGTCCGCACTGGGACGGGCGCCCAGCATCCTCTACAGACTAGGAGAAAAAGATTTACCGGTAGGTTTAAAATCTTATTTTCTCTTACGTCCTAGAGGATGCTGGGGACTCCGTAAGGACCATGGGGATTATACCAAAGCTCCAGACCGGGCGGGAGAGTGTGGATGACTCTGCAGCACCGATTGAGCAAACATGAGGTCCTCATCATCCAGGGTATCAAACTTGTAGAATTTTGCAAACGTGTTTGAACCCGATCAAGTAGCTGCTCGGCAAAGCTGTAAAGCCGAGACGCCCCTGGCAGCCACCCAAGAAGAGCCCACCTTCCTCGTGGAATGGACTTTTACCGAATTAGGTAACGGCAATCCAACCATAGAATGAGCCTGCTGAATCGCGTTACAGATCCAGCGAGCACTAGTCTGCTTAGAAGCAGGAGCGCCAACCTTGTTGGCCGCATACAGGACAAACAGTGCCTCTGTTTTCCGAACTCGAGCCGTACTGGCTACATAAATTTTTAAGGCCCTGACTACATCAAGGGACTTGGAATCCTCCAAGTCCCCTGTAGCCACCGGCACCACAATAGGTTGGTTCATATGAAACGACGAAACCACCTTAGGCAGAAATTGAGGACGAGTTCTCAACTCTGCTCGATCCAAATGGAAAATCAGAGAGGGGCTCTTGTGAGACAAAGCCGCCAATTCGGACACCCGCCTTGCCGATGCCAAGGCCAGCAACATGATCACTTTCCAAGTGAGAAATTTTAATTTCAACCGTTTGAAGAGGTTCAAACCAGTGAGATTTAAGGAACTGTAACACCACGTTAAGGTCCCACGGTGCCACTGGGGGCACAAAAGGAGGCTGGATGTGCAGCACTCCCTTTACAAAAGTCTGGACTTCTGGAAGAGAAGCCAAGTCCTTCTGAAAGAATATAGATAGGGCCGAAATCTGCACCTTAATGGAGCCTAACTTTAGGCCCATATCCACTCCTGTCTGTAGAAAGTGGAGAAAACGGCCCAGGTGGAAATCTTCCATAGGAGCATTCTTGGCTTCACAGCAAGGCACATATTTCCTCCAGATACGGTGATCATGCTTCGCCGTCACTTCCTTCCTAGCTTTGATCAGAGTAGGAATGACTTCCCCCGGAATACCTTTCCTAGCTAGGATTTGGTGTTCAACCGCCATGCAGTCAAACGTAACCGCGGTAAGTCTTGGAACACACAGGGCCCCTGCTGCAACAGGTCCTCCCTGGGAGGAAGAGGCCACGGATCTTCTGTGAGCATTTCCTGAAGATCTGAATACCAGGCTCTTCAAGGCCAATCTGGAACAATGAGTATTGTCTGCACTCTTTTTCGTCTTATGATTCTCAATATTTTTGAGATAAGCGGAAGTGGAGGGAACACATAGACCGACTGAAACACCCATGGTGTCACCAGGGCGTCCACCGCTACTGCCTGAGGGTCCCTTGACCTGGGACAATACGTCCGAAGCTTCTTGTTGAGACGTGACACCATCATGTCTATTTGAGGAAGTCCCCAACGACTTGTTATCTCTGCAAAAACTTCTTGATGAAGTCCCCACTCTCCTGAATGGAGATCGTGTCTGCTGAGGAAGTCTGCTTCCCAGTTGTCCACTCCCGGAATGAAGACTGCTGACAGAGCGCTTACGTGATTATCCGCCCAGCGAAGAATCCTGGTGGCTTCCGCCATTGCCACTCTGCTCCTTGTCCCGCCTTGGCAGTTTACATGCGCCACGGCTGTGACATTGTCTGACTGAATCAGAACGGGTAGGTCGCGAAGAAGATTCTCCGCTTGTTGTAGGCCACTGTATATGACCCTTAATTCCAGGACGTTGATGTGTAGACAAGCCTCCTGGCTTGACCATAGTCCCTGAAAATGTCTTCCTTGTGTGACTGCGCCCCATCCTCCAAGGCTCGCGTCCGTGGTCACAAGAACCCAGTCTTGAATGTCGAACCTGCGACCCTCTAGAAGGTGAGCACTCTGAAGCCACCACAGGAGAGAAACCCTGGCCCTGGGGGACAGGCTTATTTTCTGATGTATTTGTAGATGGAACCCCGACCACTCGTCCAGAAGGTCCCACTGAAACGTCCTCGCATGGAACCTGCCGAAGGGGATGGCCTCGTAGGCCGCCACCATTTTTCTCAATACTCGAGTGCATTGATGAACTGACACTCTTTTTGGTTTTAGCAGGTCCCTGACCATGTTCTGGAGTTCCTGGGCTTTTTCCGTTGGGAGAAAAACCCTCTTCTTTTCCGTGTCCAGAATCATGCCCAGAAACGAGAGCCGAGTCATTGGAATCAACTGCGACTTTGGTAGATTTAGAATCCAGCCGTGTTGCTGCAGCACTCTCAGGGAGAGCGACACGCTTTTCAGTAACTGATCTCTCGATCTCGCTTTTATCAGGAGATCGTCCAAATATGGGATAATTGTGACTCCTTGCCTGCGCAGGAGCACCATCATTTCCGCCAATACCTTGGTGAAAATCCTCGGGGCCGTGGAAAGCCCAAACGGCAACGTCTGAAACTAGTAATGACAATCCTGTACAGCAAATCTCAGGTACGCCTGATGAGGGGGATAAAGGGGGACATGAAGGTATGCATCCTATATGTCTAGCAATACCATAAAATCCCCCCCTTCCAGGCTGGAGATCACTGCCCGGAGAGATTCCATCTTGAATTTGAACCTTTTCAAATACAGGTTCAGGGATTTTAGATTCAGAATGGGTCTGACCGAGCCATCTGGCTTCGGGACCACAAATAGGGTTGAATAATACTCCTTCCCCTGTTGTATTAGGGGAACCTTGATAATCACTTGCTGTTGACACAGCTTTTGTATGGCAGCTGAAACTATTTCCCTCTCTGGGGGAGAAGCTGGCAAAGCCGATTTGAAAAATCGGCGAGGAGGCACTTCTTCGAACTCTAGTTTGTTGCCTTGGGATACAATCTCGATCGCCCAAGGATCCAAATCCGACTGAACCCAGACCTGGCTGAATAGTCGAAGACGTGCCCCCACCGGTGCGGACTCCCTCAGCGGAGCCCCAGCGTCATGTGGTGGATTTTGTAGAGGCCGGGGAGGACTTTTGTTCCTGGGAACTAGCCGTAGCAGGCGTTCTTTTCCCTCTACCTTTACCTCTGGCGAGGAAGGAAGAGCCCCGACCCTTTCTGAACTTATGCGACCTAAAGGACTGCATCTGATATTGAGGCATTTTCTTTTGCTGTGGGGGGACATAAGGCAAAAAGGAAGACTTACCCGCGGTAGCTGTGGAAACCAGGTCTGCGAGTCCCTCCCCAAATAAAACCTCACCCTTGTAAGGTAAAGTTTCCATATGCCTCTTTGAATCGGCATCACCCGTCCATTGGCGGGTCCACAGGGACCGTCTAGCAGAAACTGCCATGGCATTGGCTCTTGAACCAAACAGCCCAATGTCTCTCGCAGCCTCTCTCATATATAACGCTGCGTCTTTAATGTGACCCAAGGTCAACAAAATGCTATCTTTATCTAGGGTGTCAATGTCAGATGACAAGTTATCTGCCCATGCTGCAATTGCGCTACCCACCCATGCCGACGCTACTGCCGGTCTGAGCGCCCTGAGCGCTTAAAATTGATTTTAAGGTAGTTTCCTGTCTGCACTCAAGGATCCTGCTGAGTGCTGCCGTGTCTGGAGACGGTAGCGCCACCTTTTTGGACAAGCACGCCAAAGCCTTGTTCACCGTGGGCGAGGCTTCCCACCGTAATCTGTCCTGTGAGGGGAAAGGATATGCCATAATAATTCTCTTGGGAATCTGCAGTTTCTTGTCTGGAGTTTCCCAAGCTTTTTCAAATAAAGCATTCAGCTCATGAGATGGGGGAAACGATACCTCAGGTTTCTTTTCCTTAAACATGCATACCCTCGTGTCAGGTACAGCGGGGTCCTCTGTGATATGCAAAACATCTTTTATTGCAATAATCATATAATGAATACTCTTGGCCACCCTTGGGTGTAACCTTGCATCATCATAGTCGACACTGGAGTCAGAATCCGTGTCGGTATCAGTGTCAGCTATCTGGGAAAGGGGACGTTTATGAGACCCCGAAGGGCCTTGTGACACAGTCAAAGCCATGGATTGACTCCCTGCTTTTTCCCTGGACTCTGCTTTGTCCAATCTTTTATGTAATAAATTCACATTTGCATTTAAAACATTCCACATATCCAACCAATCAGGTGTCGGCGGTGCTGACGGAGACACCACAATCATCTGCTCTGCCTCCTCCCTAGACGAGCCTTCCGCTTCAGACATGCCGACACACACGTACTGACACCCCCACACACACTGGGATATACAAATATGGGGACAGCCCCCCAATAAGGCCCTTTGGAGAGACAGAGAGAGAGTATGCCAGCACACACCCAGCGCCACTGGAAACAAGTCCCAGTCTGTACAGCGCTTTTATAGATATATTATACACTTTCTGCGCCAAATAAATGTGCCCCCCCCCCCTCGTTTTTGCCCTCTGTACTTGTGTTCAGCAGGGGAGAGTCCGGGAGCAGCTTCTCTGCAGCTTGCTGTGGAGAAAATGGCGTTGGTTAGTGCTGGAGGATCAAGCTCCGCCCCCTCGACGGCGGGCTTCGGTCCCGCTCAAATTCTTTATACTGGTGGGGGTTTTGTAATATACTGCCTCCGCAGTACCTATTATTCGTGCCAGTGTCCCTTGAGGTAATTATTGCTGCCCAGGGCGCCCCACCTGTGCCCTGCACCCTTACTGTGCCTTATGTGTGTGTGAGTGTGGGAGCAATGGCGCGCAGCCTGACCGCTGCGCGGTACCTCAGTGAAGATCTGAAGTCTTCTGCCGCCTGTGAAGTCTTCTTTCTTCTTATACTCACTCGGCTTCTATCTTCCGGCTCTGTGAGGAGGACGGCGGCGTAGCTCCGGGACGAACAGCGAGGACGACACCTGTGTTCCGACCCTCTGGAGCTAATGGTGTCCAGTAGCCTAAGAAGCAGAGCCTATCATTTAAGTAGGTCTGCTTCTCTCCCCTCAGTCCCACGATGCAGGGAGCCTGTTGCCAGCAGTGCTCCCTGAAAATAAAAAACCTAACAAAAGTATTTTCAGAGAAACTCAGTAGAGCTCCCCTGCAGTGCCTCCAGTCTCCTCTGGGCACAGGATCTAACTGAGATCTGGAGGAGGGGCATAGAGGGAGGAGCCAGTTCACACCCATTTAAAGTCTTAGAGTGCCCATGTCTCCTGCGGAGCCCGTCTATACCCCATGGTCCTTACGGAGCCCCCAGCATCCTCTAGAACGTAAGAGAAAGAAGAAATCACTTTAGGGAGGTAACCAGGTCTAGTTCGAAGAACTGCCCTGTCTTGATGAAAAATCAGTAAGGGGGGACAACATGAGAGGGCTCCTAAGTCTGACACCCTCCTGGCCGAAGCAATGGGCAGTAAAAATAGCACTTTAGCTGTCAGCCATCTGAGATCGGCTGCCTCTAAAGGTTCAAAGGGAAGCTCTTGAAGAGCCGTTTATACTACAGACAGATCCCATGGAGCCACCAGAGAGACATAAGGAGGTTGTATGCGGATGACACCCTGAAGAAAGGTACATACATCAGCAAGTGAGGAAATCTTGTATTGGAACCAAACAGAGAAATGTGCACTTTAAGAGAGGCAAGACGTAAGCCTAAATCCAAACCACATTGTAGAAATGCAAATATTCTTGATGTTCGAAAGACAGTTGCATCATAACGCTTGGCAGCGCACTACATAAAGTAAGTGTGCCATACTCTATAATAGATTCATGCTGAGGCAGGTTTACGAGCCTGAATCACAACCTTCGAAAATCCTTTCATCTTTAGGATTGATGATTCAAGAGCCACTCCGTTAAAGACAGATGGCCCAGGTCCGGATGGAGATACGGGCCCTGAGATAGAAGGTCCCGTCACTGATGAAGTTGAAGGGGTTGCCACACTGAGAGTCCCTGGAGATCGGAGAACCAATGCCGTCTGGGACACCAGAATGAAGTTTCCTCCTTCTTGTTTGAACTTTCGAAGGACACGAGGCAAAGCACACCGGAGGGAAGATGTATGGTAGACGAAAGGTCCACTGACGGACAGGTTGTCTAAGAATGCTGCGTGAGGGTCCCTGGTTCGGGAACTGAATACTGGAACCTTGTGGTTGTGATGTGAGGCCATGAGATTCATGTCTGGTAGGCCCCAACTGTCCACCAGATGTTGGAAGATGTATGGGTGAAGAGCCCATTCTTCTGCATGAATATCCGGACGACTGACGAAGTCCACTTGCCAGTTGAGTAAGCCTGGAATGTATAACGCTGATATGGCCAGTAGATGACGTTTGGCCGATCAGAGAATTTTGGATACCTCTAGCATCGCCATGTAGCTGCGAGTGCTGCCCTGGTGATTGATATAAACCATCTTGGTGGCATTGTCTGACTGGACATGAACAGGTCTGTACTGTAGGAGAGGGGGGTCAACGTGAAGGCTGGCATTTGTTGTGAGCAGGACCCACTGGGGAACCCAGAAGGGGCGTCACATGTTCAGTTGCTGGTCTTGGAGCCACCAAGTCAGTGACAGACAACCCTCCGGAGTCAGAGTTATGATTTGGGATCTGATGCGATGAGGTTAGCTGTTCCACCTGGAAAGAATCAGTCTTTGCAGATGACAAGAATGAAACCGAGCAAATTCGACCATGTTGAATGTTGATACCATTAGCCTGAGGATTTGCATTGCTGAATGCATCGACACTCGAGGCTGGTGAAGGAAGCGTCGTATTTTGTTCTGCAGTTTCAAAATCTTGTCTGGGGATAGGTAAAGTCGTTGACTGTGAGAGTCCAGAAGCGCTCCCAGATGCAACATCCGTTGAGACAGAGTAAGGGAGGACATTTTCCAACGTATTAGCCATCCATGACGTTGCAGGAAGGCTACTGTCAGTTGGAGATGACTGAGGAGAACATTGTGTGAGTTCGCCAGGATCAGATCATCCAGGTATGCGAGAATTCGAATACCCTTGCAATGAAGGTGTGCTGCCATGACTTTGGTAAAGATTCTCGGTGTCATGGATAGGCCAAACGGCAGTGCCCAAAACTGATAAAGAGGGTAATTCAGACCTAATCGCAGCAGCAAGTTTGTTAGCAGTTGGGCAAAACCATGTATACTGGAGGTGTGGCAGATATAACATTTGCAGAGAGAGTTAGATTTGGGTGGGTTATTTAGTTTCTGTGCAGAGTAAATACTGCCTGCTTTATTTTTACACTGCAAATTAGATTTCAGTTTGAATACACCCCACCCAAATATAACTTTCTCTGCACATTATATCTGCCCCCCCCCCCTTCCCGCAGTGCACATGGTTTTGCCCAACTACTAACAAATTTGCTGCTGCAATCAGGTCTGAATTACCCCCAATGTTGGTTGCATATAGCAAACCGCAGGAATTGCTGGTGAGAAATAGCAATAGGAATATGCATATAAGCATCCTGTATATCCAGGGAAACACTGAAGTCCCCAGGTTCCATGGCTAGTACTATGGATCACAAAGTTTTCATGCGAAACTTGGAAACTTTCACAAACTTGTTTAAAGATTTGAGGCTGAGAATAGGACGGAGTGACCCGTTCGGTTTTGGAACAAAAACAGATAGAATAGCAGCCTCTGTCCCATTGGGACTGAGGAACTGGTACTATCACTCCTGAGCATAGAAGTGAATGGACCACTGCTTGGAGTATTTGAGCCTTTATCGGATCTGAAGGTAGGCCCGTGTTGAAATACCGTTGAGGGTGGCGTCCCTTGAATGAGACGGCATACCCGTGAGATACAACTTTTTGCACCCAAGCGTCTGGAGTGGTCATGGTCCAAATCTGCGCAAAGTGCAGAAATCGGCCTCCCACCCTGAGGTCCCCCAGGGGGAGGCCCGCCCCGTCAGGCTGCAGGCCTGTCAGGTTTTGTTGCAGGTTGAAGAGCTGCCCAGGATTGCTTTGCCGTGCGCGTTTGTCTAGGAAATAACTGTCTGTTAGCTTTTCCTTCTGGATGAAAGGAACGAAAAGTGGTACTTTTGACCCGCTGAGCAGGATTAGTCAGGGGCAAAAAGGCTGTTTTGGCTGCAGCCAAGGATGTCACAATTTAATTTAGCTCTTCACTAAAGAGAATGTCACCTGTGAAGGGAAGAATTTCCAAAGTTTTCTTGGAATCCCAATCCACCTTCCAATAACGCAGCCAAAGAATACGTCATGCCAGCACAGATGTAGCAGATGCCTTTGCTGCCAAAACATCAGCATCAGATAAAGCTTCTTCAGTGTAAGAAGTGGCTGACTTAACATGCGTGAGATACATCTTGCCATCCTCAGACATATCTAAAGGCAGTTGCTCTTCAATTGCCGGTACCCATGCTTCAATAGCCTTAGCGGCCCAAGAAGCTGCCACTGTGGGTCTATGTATAGCCCCTGTAAGTGAATAAATAGATTTCAGAGTTTTCTATACGTCTATCTGGCAAAGTGGATGACACAAGACGTGTAACATGAGAGTCCACTGGGGGTGGAGTTTCCCACTTTGCACACACAGGTGCTGGTAAAGGATAGTGCGTCATTGCACGCTTGGACAAAGGATACTTTTTACCAGGAGTATTCCAGAGTTCCTAATTTCCCTGAAATGATCAGAATGTGGGAATTCAGGTTTAATTATCTTTTGCTTTATAAACAAATCGGTTTTCTTAGCAACCTGTGTGGGTTCCTCCTCATCAGAATACTGAAGAATATGTTTAATAGCTTCAATTAGTGCAGGGACATCCACCAGAATGGGAGCTTACTCTTCTGCTGCAAAGGGGTCTGCGTCAGAGAGAGCTGTATTTTCACCCCTCTTCCTCAGATGACACATCTGATAAGACAGTGAATTGAGAGGATGAAGTAGCCTGCCTAGAGAAACCAGTGGCATTTTTATGCACTGTCAGTGTCTTATGTCTAGTGTGAATTTCCATTTCTTTAAATAAACATTTAAATGCCAGCGTTAATATATATTGCGGATGCAAGGTGCATCTTATTACCATATATGATAATAGTGTACTGAATGTCGCAGCACTATGTCCCTTAAAAGAAAGCAAGTACTCACACACGGTATACTGAGGTCCAACGCTCAGAGATAAATATGTATTTGATATTAAAAGTTATGCATACAAAATAACATATGTACAGTATATCATTCATTATAATATACATATATGCCTAAGTGAGTGGTACAGAGTTATAGTTGCATAAGAATCAGTTACAGCGAGTATACGTCACCCTATCCCATATGACCTTCCTCCATCTCTTCCTCTCAGCAAGCAACTAACTATGCCTTAGAAAACTGCATATATCAAACTGTGGGAGTTAGCAGGTTGTTGGTTTCGGTCTCCTTCCATTGGCACAGGAGAATGAGCTTTCTCATTTATTGTGTGTTATTGGTCAGTTGATATGTAAGCAATGTCCAGTTTGAAGATGCAGATACAGGGATTAACCACTGGTTTCTCAGGAAGTACTTTGTTCTCTTAGAATGTGACTTTATATTCATACATTTGGTCATAACTAATCGTTGCAATGTGCTACAATTTACCCATAGCTATCAAATTAATCCACACATTCTCCTGACCATTTCAACACTAAGCATGATATAATAAACTTGTTCCATCCCAATAATACATATATATCTGGTTTTACACTCTATTATATAAATACAGTATAATACTAGTCTGGTGTTGGACATGTTTTGTCTATGTGTAATTTATGTGTTGTATGAAATATGTGTGTGCGTCTTTATGGCATTTCTCAGTGATTGCGCCTTTTACCGTATATACACCCACCACGCTGCAACACGCACGCCGTGCGACTCTATGTATGATGTACGGCAAAGAAGCATGGTGCATCCATATACGTCAATTGCATCCTTACGCTACCACCGAGAAGCGCCAATCTGTGTATAGTTTGTATTGTCTACTTTTTCCGACTTCGACACTAGTGAAAGTTTGTGTGAGCTGTTGCACTTGAGTAGACAGTGTATCCACCCAAGGTTTATTAACAATTGGTACAATAATAGGTGGTAGTGACATAGAGAGGAGTCAGACCAGAGTACCTAATAGTTTAGAGAAGGCTGCCCAGGGAGGCTACTGCGTGGTGACAGGAGGTATGGACTGAGTAGTAGGAGTATAACAGTTTGCACAGAGGCCATCTTGTATATCATACTCCGCAGATAACCCTGTTGAGCAAAGTCTACATGAGAGTAGCAGAGGGGATTTTGCTTGTTTTCGACCCTTTTTGTTAGACACAGCAGTGAAACAATGTGGGTGCCCCTGCACTCTGAATATAATGATACAAACAGTGCAGAATGTGGTATGTGACTGAACATAGCCAATATGTGCTGTGAGAAATAACCCTAGAAGCACCGGTGCCCTGGGTACAGAAACAACAGAGACAGTAATATACAGTACAGTTGAAAAGAGAACTCAGACAGCAGAACTAGCACACAGTCACATACAATGCAGATAAATAATATAATTATTACTGCAATGAACACTTGAATCAACTACTCAGCTTGTTTTGAAGCAGGCAGGATGTAAGTGGATGTAAAAACCTGGCGTGCAGCAGATGTTTTTACAGGAAGACTGTGCCCAGCATTCCTGGAGACCTTGCTGCTGCCTGTGCTGTAAGATGGCTGCCCGGGTCTCCGAGGGAAGAAGGGAGAGTAAGTCAGCTCAAGGGCGAAAGGTCTGCTGAAGACTGGCGCCCAGAGCCAGGGGAGGGGCTACAGGTGAAGCACCACCTCCCCTATGCTGGTCTTCAATCCCAGGTACTATGCGGGCCTTATAAAAGGAGTGTTTACACACCCAGACCTGTGCCCTGTATTGCCCTGGTGGTCTAGTGGAGTCCCTGTTCTGTGACAGCATCCATGCCCGCGCCGCGGTCTGTCTCCCTAGATGCGCGGCAGACTGCGATTTACATGAGGACCCAGGAGAAGGGACCCTCTTACCTGCCGCCTGAGTTGCTGGCCACGCAGTCCTGTAGTCCCCACAGCCAGCGGTGCTAGTCACCCTGTATGTCCCCTGCCGCAAGTTCCCGTCTGACGCCAATCGGTAGTTTCGGCATCGGCGGTGATGGAGCTGCAGCGCTGAAGTCACACTGACTTACAGAACTGACAGCCCAAGAGAAAGAAATCATGAATAAAAAATTTTAAATAAAAAGCTTTGGGGCTGTCACGGTGCACCTACTTTCTGCAGGTACCAACTTAAAAACTGAATCCCTTAGCATGGAGGCGGGGTTGTAGGAGAGAGGAGCCCTGCATTCTGGGACAAGCTAAAGGTTTAACTGTTTGGTGCCTTACTCTCATTTACCACCTACAACCCCGATGTTCACTGTGGAACCTATGAACCCTGAATATGCTAATGCCACATGAGATGTCTGAAGGAAAAAGATGCCTCCTGTCGGTATAGCAGATCTGAGTGCTGTGTCCAAAGACCGTAGGTGATCGGTGTAAGTCTATGGTTACTCAGATTTGCCTTTGCAGCTCTGTAACCGAATCCAGGAAATCTGCGTTGGAAAACCTTGGCACTCCCAGAAAACAGGGGCACTTAGTGCGACGACACATGACCAGTTCTGCATATGTGAAGGTGCCCCACTATTGTTTATGTAAATCATATCATAATGTTATTTATTATTTATTTATTAACAGTTTCTTATATTGCGCTTTACAATTGGAAATAACAATGATATAACAAAACTGGGTAATAACAAACAATCATAGAGGTAGGAAGGCTCTGCTCGCAAGTTTACAATCTATAGGGAAATAGGCATGGATACACAAGGATAGGTGCTATCTATTTCATAGTTGTCCACCAGATTGCAAAGGTTCTTGGTGGGCTGTATGATATGGTCACACAGCAATGATGAACCGGGGTCGAGAGGAAGGGAAACTGAAGAATGAGAAGACATGTGAGGATATGTGTGGACTGTGCACAGTGGATCCAATTTGATAGGAAAGTTTATGAAAGTTATGTGGGCGGTTCTAGAATTTCTGAAAAGATCATTTCTGCACCTGCCGTGCTTGCGCACAAAAGCAGCAAAAGGGATGGGTGTTCAAATGGGTATTATCCTTACCCCACAATATACAATAGCACTTTCACATATAGAACACCCTTCCCTTTGTGCTTCTTACAACAATTTCAACAGTGATTATAGATAAGGGCTCCACTTAGCTTAAAGCCGATGCTTCCAATCACTATCTTCACAAGAAATATGTCTTGCACATGAATGTTATAACATATGTCCAGATGGTGGTACATGTAAGAAAACACAAAGATGATCTAGTGCAATATGTTCACCAAATGTGTGTCTCATATAGACATTCTCTATTATTCCAATAAGGAGAAATTGATCCAATGGACATAAAAACAAATAAATTTAATAAAAGAAGCACAATAAAAAAATGTCAGTTTCTTCACAGAAGGACAATATACATTCTCTGATGTTACAATCCAAACTTATGAGGGTGGCTTCCTACCAGAATCCAGATTAATGAAGTGCACATAGGAGATTCTATAGATGTAACGTATCCCCGGGGAAGAATCCACTCCAAAGATAGGCACCCCGTTTCCTCCTCGTCCGGTCAGTCAGCCGCTTCACCCCCTTTTCTCACCAACGCGTTTCGATCAGTCCACTGATCTTTGTCAAGGCATGTGTGGCTGTGTCCCCTCCTAGCCCTTATATATGTGACTAAATTGGTTTTCCTGATTACTGGGAGGAGCAACTCTCATTTACAATCACTTAGTTTATAAATCAACATTCTCATTATTTCCCTTCTAAATTGTCATAATCCATGGTAACAACATTAATTTGTCCAAATATGTAAAAATTGCTTTGTTTATATCAATAAAACATGAGAAAAAGCTTAAAATCAAAGGATTTTGGACACAGGAAGTGACCTGTGTCCTCTAATTCCGTCCCTGTTTTCCCCTATATTTTGGTTCCACATCACAAGATAGAGACAATTCCTTCCTAGTCTAGTTCTGGAATTTGATACGCTTGCCTGAAGAGGTAAGTTTTCAGGGAAAACTTGTGAAGGTTTGGAGACTAGAGGAGAGTCTTATTGTGCGTGGTTGGGCATTCCACAAGAGATGGTGCACCCCAAAGAAAGTCCTGCAATCGTGAGTGGGAGTGAGTAATGAGTGTGGATGAGAGACGCATATCTTGTGAAGAGCGAAGAGGTCGGGTTGGGAGATATTTTGAGATAAGCAAAGTGATGTCCCTGCACTTGCAACTTTTCCCAAAAGTCAGCAAGTATGGAGAATACTTAGCAAGGAGAAAATGGCTAAAAAGTGACTGAGGGATAGGTATGGCATTGGCGGGTTCACCATCAATTGTGCTATGTGTGATTAACATTGATTGTAAGAAACCATAAAAAGCGAACCATCAATGTATTGTAGCCATCCCTGTGGGGGAGCACCAAGAGCAAGTCAGGCAAGACTCAGTGCTGTGACAGGAGGTGGGCTTAGCAACGTGAGGGGATAAGCTCTGTGTGGTACCTGTGTTGGGGAAAAAAATATTGCTGAAAGGCTGCCATTGAAAGCGGATTCATTCTACAATACTGATGGTTGTTACTCTCCATCGATTAAGTCGATCCAGTTCTCAGGGCCCAATGCTGGGTCGCACCCGGGAAGGACCAGTTTCCAATTCCCGGGTGCGCCCCAGCATTAGCGATCTGAAAGCGGTATTAGGGATGTCCAGTATGTTAGAACAGTGATCTGCAGCAGGTCCTATTTTCTTTGGCAGAGCAGTCCCTACATGTTTCTAAGCTAAATGCAATATGGCTGAATTTACCCAGCTCCAAAAAGCTTGCTTGAATATACAGAGGCTGGCAGTCAGAGAATCTGAAACTAAGAGATCCACAGGTTAAGTTGTTTTTTCCCTTGTGATTCTATGAAGAGACCTGGAAAATATGACCTGTTCAGAGCCCTAAAGGCCGAGATTGAGAATCTACGCACTAGACTCCAGCTGTTGTGAAACTACACAGGTTGACCAGGCCTGCACTAGACAGATGTTTAGTAGGATTATATCATGTATCTTAAAGGTAGATCTCAATCTATAGTAGTATTGTGATGTACAGATGAGTCCTCATACATCTAGCCTCAATATGCCACGTAGCGGGAGATCTCTAGTCTAGTCTCTCCATCATTCACATAGTGGTCAAGGCAAGCGCAGTGTCTCAGCAGTTTATTATTTTATCTATACCACTGTTAGGCGCTGCACTAAGAGTGTGTTTTTTTGTTTGGATATATTTGTTGTTTGTGCAGCTGCCTTTCTTCATTGATTCTTTGTTGATTCTAAATATTTTTATACACACTTGGGTTGTCAGTTGAAGCAATATGGCAGAGCTGACCTGTGTTTCTGAATGCGCCAGAAGGAGACAATGTTATGAAGCAGACTACATTGAAAACCCTGACACCACTGGATCCTCTTTTAGTACGAATGACCATGAAAAAGAATTTAATACTCTATTCTTCAAATTAGAAGATCAGATGAAAACAGAAACCCGCCACTGGTGGGACATGGTCACTTTGCAAAAATATTTAAGAAACAAGAGGATACCAAGGGGTCTCAGGATCTTCAAAACTCTATCCTTTGTTGATGATCCCAATCTGAAAAATAAATGGGACTCTCTATTGGATGATTGCTCTTTCTCACTAATGGAGTTGTTAGTTACTTATCGTAGAGATAAAGTAACCTCATTAGCTCTAGAGATAGAAGATACTAAGAAGAAACTCAGTTCTTTTTCTGGCCATCCTCAATTCAAACACAATGATCTAAAATTAAACAACAAAATACAGATATATGAGAAAGAAATTATAGAGGGTAAGAATAGAAAATTTAATAGAGACATAGAAGACTACAGTTTAAACAAAGTTCGCAATTACAATAAACAACGCTACATGACCAATAGGGGTAGATCTAGGAGTATTTCGAATCAGAGATTCAAGAGAACTAACAGTTTCCATAATAGATCAGCCAACAGATATCAGAAACAAAATTCAGATAGGGAATTCAATTCCCCTCATGTACATAAACAGATTGATGGTCATCATTTTACACAGGCAGTCACGTCTACCGATGTAGCAGTGAGACCTAAAGGGGCATCATATCATAATTCCCCCACTAAACCTGAGTTCACAGGCACTTATGCTAACAATTTTTTAGAGAAGGATCAGAGGGTCCACAAACACAGACCAATAGACCATATGTTCAATCGATACGAAGTCCTAAGACACGAATCACCAAAGAGGGCCAGAGAAGAAAACACAGAGGATGCAGAGGAGGCCGTAGGTTACAAAGAAAAAAAGAGAGATTTGAGAACATAAGCACCGATAACATTTATAATTTATCCTCTGCCACTATTGGAGACTCAGAAATACGTCTTTTAGCCAAAGGTCTAAAATTTGCGCCCTCTAAACCCCCCTCCTTCTTCACCCTGTTCATTGAACTTAACACTTACATTCGCACATTAACACGGAAGAGATATTTTGCCACTAAAAGATTAGCACAACGTAAAATAGATGGATTCCCAATTGTACTGGATGATCAGGATAGGACTAGTTTAGAGTCATTAGAATCCCTCCTCTGTGAAAATCCTTCCTCTGATTCCACTGTTCCCATTTATAGTTTAGACCATAAGAATGAACGTCTCTCTAAATTCAAGAACAAATCACAATTTTTTCCTTTGCATCACAGAAGCCCACCCATAGAAATTTTTTATAAGAAAACTTTGGATGATCTGAATACTCTCTGTCAGAGGGAACATAGGAGATTTAAATTTAGACAAAATCTCACGGTCCAAGAGAGACTTGCTTTACAAAAACTGGTCAATGACCCCTCCCTTGTTATCAAGCCGGCTGACAAGGGAGGGGCCATTGTCATACAAAACACAGATGATTATCTATTGGAGGCTTTCAGACAACTTAATGACAGCAACATAAACACCCGACTACCCAATAACCCCTCTCAAAATTTTCATAGATCTTTGACCATTTTAGTCAAGGAAGCACTGGATAAAGATATTATCACTAAAGAGGAATATAGGTTCCTCATTCCATCACATCCCATCACCCCCACATATTATCATTTACCTAAGATCCACAAATCTCTCACTGCACCCCCTGGTCGTCCCATTATTTCTGGTGTTGGGTCTCTCACTTCTAATTTGTCACAATTTGTTGATTTCTTTTTACAGCCACTTGCATCGTCACTACGTTCACATATAAAGGACACAACTATGTTTCTCAATGCCATTTCTAAGATCAAATGGCAAAGCTCTTTTTTCTTTGTGACCTGTGATGTACAGGCACTATACTCTAATATTCCACATCAGAAGGGTTTATCCGTTATAGCAGATCACCTTTCTAAGACCAATCATATAGAACCTGAGTTACAAAAATTTCTAGTGGACTCCATATTTTTTATCTTGTCACACAATTTCTTTGTGTTTGACAGGAAATATTATTTACAAACACTTGGGACGGCCATGGGGACGAGGTTCGCGCCGAGCTTCGCTAACTTATATATGGGTGCCTTTGAGGACTGCCATGTGTGGGGGCGGAGCTTTGGCGCGGACCTCGTCTACTATGGCCGTTACATAGATGACATGTTTTTTGTTTTTGATGGTGATATTTCTCTTTTTTCTGAGCTGATCACACAATTGAATTCGAATGAATTTAATTTATGTTTTACTGGTGAGTCTAGTAATACATCCATCTCTTTCCTTGATATCTCACTCAATATAGTGGATGGTAGAATTACTACCAAAACTTTCCGTAAAGAGGTTGATACTCTGAATTTTTTACACTACAAAAGTTCTCACTACAAACCATGGTTAAACAATATTCCATTTGGACAATTAAGACGTATTAAATGCAATTGCAGCAGTCTAACAGATTATCATACACAAGCAGATGAGTTATCAACCGCATTTAAGAGCCGGGGATATCCTGAATCCCTGATTAAATCAGCCAGAGATAGGGCAGACTCTATAGATAGGAAGGATTTATTGGTACATAAAGCACATCATTGCAAGTTTGATTCAGATCAACCTCACTTTTTAACACAATTTAATAGTTCTTCATCCAAGGTTAAGACTATCATTAATAATAATTATACTATACTTTTGACAGATCAGATTTTAAAAACAGAGTTGAAAGATAAACCGTCTGTTATTTTTAAAAAGTCTAACAATCTACAACATCTTCTTGCACCTAGTCTTTTTATAGACAAAAGAAAAACAGAGGCGAATACCAACCCCTCTAATACGGCTCAATGGCTCCCCAAAATTGTGGGATGTTTCAGATGTGGAGCCAAGCAATGTATCACTTGCTCATATATTTTAAATATTGTTAAAGTTTTCAATACTCCTAACTCCCTTAAGGTAGAGATCCGTTCACATATCAATTGTAACAGTTCTTTTGTGATATATCTATTGAGCTGCAACTGTGGTCTTATCTATGTGGGTAGGACGACACGCAAATTAAGAACTAGGTTTCTTGAACACAGACGCAATATTCAAAAAGGTTTTGTGTTCCATAGCGTCTCTAGACATTTTTCAGACAAACATCAAAAAAATCCAGAAGATATTAAATTAATTGGTATTGAGACAATACCACCGACAGCACGCGAAGGAGATAGATATAGAAAGTTGTGCCTGAGGGAGAACTACTGGATCCACAAGTTGAGGACCCTAATGCCAGAGGGCCTTAATGAATGTATTGAATTCGACCTAGGATGAGAGCAGTCAATATTTATTAATCAAAATCATGCTATAGATGTTTTGGGTACCCAGTCTCTTTTTGCTTTAAACCCTTTATATCATTTCTATTAATGAATGTTATAGATGGGTACCATATTCTGATATTTTTCTAAGTTTTTGTGAAACTTCAAGATAATCCATAATGAATAGGCTTTTTGCAGCCATGGTGTGTTGTAATGAGGTCAGTGGCACGTCAGGTTGATGCACTATTTGGTGCCTCAGTTGGACGTGGGATATGAACTCATAGCAGTCACTAGTGCGCAGTCAATAGAGAATAAATTTATTTTTCACATTTATACACGAGCGACATAAAGACTCATGACGTTATGAGTTAACAAGAATATAGGTTATTTATGACCTTTATCCTGATGTTTGTTTTACTTTGACCACTCTTTGTGTCTCTTTTTCCCCTTTTTCTATATTTATTATAATTTGGTTATGGAGATAACATTAAACATCAAGTTCTACATGTTCTTCCGAGTGTCTGTTAGCTTTCAAATACAGGTCTGAATCTCTTCCACACACAGCAGGGCCAGTGGCACACCGAGCTAGACCTCTGAATAGCATCCCTCCACAGACCACAGTTCGAATCCATGATGGTCAGATGGATGCAGTTTAATTATTTACTCATTTATTCTTTGTCTTTTTATCTATTTTTTAGTCCTGATTTATTATCATTATCTTTTAAACTATGTTTCATTGTTTGTTTTATTTTAATCTATTCTATTAGATAATATATGTCCTTTGCTCAGAACTATAGTAGATCGTCAACATCAAATAAGTCAATTATGTTTAATATTGAAATGTCATCACAGGTGACGGCTAATTAGCTCCTGCTTCACATTGTAGCAATTGTCCATCAGATCACCTTCTGCACAACATTGCAATCCCTATGCAGAGGTTTGATCTGTGGATTTATATTGTTTCTGTTCACGGGTCAATTCTGCCATAAGCTTCGATTGTTTTCCACAATAATGTGTTTTTTAAACTGTGTTATTTTGAGAGCAAACGTGTATGTAATATGTTGCATGGGGCAGTTGCCTTAATTGCTAATCACTGACATCTATATGTTATCAGTAGCTCAGGCTTTAAATACTGGTAAATGGGGAGGCAGGACCATACCTTTGAAAAAGTCACGTGATCGTGACGAAACGCGTCTGGACTCCGCCTCCAAACTAACACACCTGGTCCAAGGTGTTACACTGCCGTGCAAATCCTCCTTGGTTTCCAATCTCAGCCCATTACCGGCTCGTCACCGTTCAGGCTGCCGTCCATCTCACCACTGCAACTGGTGAGCATTACCGGACTTTGCTTCCATCCAGCCGCAAGTTTACACCATCTCCTTACCGTGACGAGTGACTACTGGCAGGCTGTCTACTAGATATCGTCCCTCCGCTGTGCAACTATTTGGGCAAAGCAGGATTGTTTTGGCCGGGGACGCTCGGCCGAAATTTATACCAGCCCAATCGGAGAGGTACTATATACATGCATTACCATCTGCCGGGTGACATATACGAGGTAACCATTTCTTTGGGACTGCACCGCATTCAGTTTCTTTTCTCTGAACTTTACATTGGACCTTTATTGCCATATATCATACATCATTTATCACTACTCCATATATCTTTGAGACAGATACAGGTGTGTTCATATTCAAGTTTCTTTTTATTAACCATATGTCATTTTTAATAAATTTAATACCTTTATAGTACACGTTTGCTCTTTTTGTACCTATACTGCTGACACACAGCGCAGCCTCTCTCGTTGTTTTAGTCTAGTCTCTCCATCATTCACATAGTGGTCAAGACAAGCGCAGTGTCTCAGCAGTTTATTATTTTATCTATACCACTGTTAGGCGCTGCACTAAGAGTGTGTTTTTACGTAGCGGGAGATGCATGTCGCGATTGAGCCGACAGATCCCGTGCAATTCCGCTAGCGTTGGACATCTTTTTTGCTGGAAATGCAATACAATGCGACTAACACATACCAGGGGAATGTACTAATTGATATGATATGCAACACTTTTATATTTGTGTGCAAGTGAGTAGGTATATGAAGCATAACAGAACCTGCTATGGAAAAAAAAAACACGGCTTCTGCATTGTATCACTTCGTTTGCTTATCAGCAGTCTCCTGGTGAGTCCTAATCGCACTGTGTTGCGTTTAAGATGCATTTTTGTGAAAATATCTAAAAACGACACCTGGCGCTAGCATAATCTCACGGGACCTGGCGTGCCAAGAGGAGCTGTTGCACGTGATTGCAACAAAGATGCATGAGGACATAACTGTAATTGTTATATGTTCTGTATATGGAGTGGGACTGGATGACTCTAGAAAACTAGTCAGGAAGTCTACTGCTGAAGACGAGGATCCAGGAAGGACAGAGAGAAAGCCAAAACCACTGCACCACTTAGCTGTGTTGGAATAGATTGGGATATGAACCACAATGGATGTAGCCAAGCGCTATTGTCATTAATAGGCAGGTAAGTGGACAACAGAATAGGGCCTAGGCCAGGGGTTACCAAACCTGGCCTTTAAGGTACCCTAACAGTCCAGGATTTAAAGATATCCATGGCTAAGCAGATGGTTTAATAAAAATTAATAAGGTACTAATTAAGTCACCTGTGCTCAAGCATGGTTATCCTTAAAACCTGGACTGTTAAGGTGCTTTGAGGATCTGGTAACCAATGGCATAGGCCTCTCATTGTGATTTAGGTACCCAAACGAGGGTAGATTATGGACTCTAGTGGAAACCTCACCAAGACATGTCCTCTCACTCCGAGTCTGATACATCTTATTTTTCAAAATATGTGGCAATAGGCACATTGTGATCAACTGAATATGTAATAACTTTTTCCATTGTCCTGTAGGGTCAACAATTATTTTACATTATAATCTCTTAATTGCACCATCTAGCATGAGCCACATGTCAGTGTACAGTACCACAACCTTTTTTGAGAAAGAGACTGGTAACATATTAAAGATTTACACTCTTCATCGATCACTGATTTAGCTGATCCCCCAAAGTAATGCAAGAATCTTTAGGGCAAAGCATCGTGGGAGTTTATTTTGAGGACAAGAACCAAAGTTAGACATTCAGAGTCCCATGGCATAAATCAAGGTGGTGTGGGAGCGATTCTCAAGTCATGAAGAACAGACAAATGTTGCCTGGCCGAGGAACTAAGTCATCTTGGTGCTTTTATTTGATGTGAGCTTCAGTCGCCTAATGTCCCAGTTTGACTCTGTAATAAACTCTGGGAAACCCCACTCTGTGGCAGTATCTTCTTGGAGGAATTGCATAACCCTGTGCCTGCTTCTACTTCCCCTGCTGTGATCCCATGAGAGGCTAGTCAGGAATTTGAGCATCAGGATGGGGTGGATTCCCCTCTCTGGATGCCATCTTACTTCCAGGACACTTTCATTACTAGCGAGTGGTACTGTAGGTTACTGATTCTCTATTTTGGAGTCAGGATGGGAGCATCCTGAATTTCTACTGATGCAGTCCTTACACCCTGACATGAGAAAGATGCTGTTGGCTTATTCCACCTGGTTATCTCGCTGGTTCTTAATTGACACCAACCAGTTTAATTTTCTTCAATGTAGCCTTTGGTTTATCCATGAAGTTGCACATAAATGATCATGGCTTATCTGGTGACTTAGTCGCTCACCCTTTGGTCTGTAATACATCTCGGCTCCCCGGTTACTCAGGCAAAAAAACTTATATGGCTATTCAATCAATATACCAGTGTTTATTTTGGTATCCGGACTCCAGGTCGACAACAAAAAGGTCGACACACCTTAGCTCGACGCCAATTGGTCGACACACCTTAGTTCGACATGGTCAAAAGGTCGACATGGACAAAAGGTCGACAGGAACAAGGTCGACATGGAAAAAGGTCGACATAAGTTTTTCACAATTTTTTTCTTTTTTGGAACCTTTTCATACTTAACGATCCACGTGGACTACGATTGGAACGGTAATCTGTGCCGAGCGAAGCGGTAGCGGAGCGAAGGCACCATGCCCGAAGCATGGCGAGCGAAGCGAGCCATGCGAGGGGAAGCGGTGCACTAATTGGGGTTCCCGGTCACTGTACGAAGAAAACGACACCAAAAACATAAAAAACGCATGTCGACCTTTTTTCCATGTCGACCTTGTTCATGTCGACCTTTTGTCCATGTCGACCTAAGGTGTGTCGACCAATTGGCGTTGACCTAAGGTGTGTCGACCTTTTTGTTGTCGACCCTGAGTCCCAGACCCGCTTATTTTATTCTAGCTCTGAGGTTTATTTAGACTCGGTTATGGAACTATACTTCCCTCACGATTCAGTGTGCATTATCACTAAATTGTCCATTCACACTGCCTAGTTGTGTTGGGCAACTCAGTGTTTCTTGTTAACCTCCCTCCCCAACACACACACTTTTCTATAATTTATTTCTAGTTTATGATGCTTAGTTAGCTTAAGAAACGTATTTTTTTTTGTTCCCCCTCCCCCCTCTCTCAATGTTATATTTCCCATCTAAAATACCTAGTTGGCTTAAGAAATTTTTCTTTCTTAATGTAGTACAAATACTGTATTACCTGTTTTTGGACCTCTAATGCTATTCTCTCAATATACAGTATCTGTTCATACTTCATTCTGGCCCTGAAATTCCTTAACTTCTGTAATGTAATCATAATGGTTTTATCATTTCTTGCCCATTTTCACTTGCCCATTCAATTTGACTGAGTTGGGCGGTTAATGGTGTTTTCTGTCTGTTCATGAATTTGTGATGCCTAGTCACCCTAAGAAAATGTATTCTCCAATATAGCATGAATATAACTTGTTTTGGGGCTTTTCATACCTTTCTTTCATTACATCTGTGCAAATTTCATTATGCCCCCTTGCTTCTATACGTGTGTAGGCCCTCATTCCAAGTTGATCGCTAGCTGCCGTTGTTCTCAGCACAGCGATCAGGCTAAAAATCTGCATTTATGCGCATGCGTACGGGCCGCAGTACACACGCGCCAAGTACTTTCACACAAAACTATGCAGTTTTACACAAGGTCGAGCAACGCTTTTCTGTCGCTCTGTTGATCGGTGAGTGATTGACAGGAAGTGGGTGTTTCTGGGTGGTAACTGGCCGTTTTTCAGGAGTGTGCTAAAAAACGCAGGCGTGTCAGGTAAAAACGCAGGCGTGCCGGGGAAACGGGGGAGTGGCTGGCCGAACGCAGGGCGTGTTTGTGACGTCAAAGCAGGAACTAAACTGTCTGCAGTGATCGCAAGGTAGGAGTAGGTTTGGAGCTGCTCAGAAACTGCATGAAAATTTTTTCGAGCAGTTCTGCTAGCCTTTTCGTTTGCACTTCTGCTAAGCTAAGATACACTCCCAGAGGGCGGCGGCTTAGCGTTTGCACTGTTGTAAAAAGCAGCTAGCGAGCAATCAACTCGGAATGAGGGCCGTAATCTCCCCAGGGAGCAGACTGCTGACCAGCAGTTGCCGCCTCCACTGTTGGTTAGAAAAGTTAAGAAATAAGATTAGTGGAAGCGAAGCATCATGTGATGCCTCTATATTGTATATCTTGCCTTTTCCCCAGGTGGATTTCACTTCTGTGACAACTACTATGCTTTTTATGGTTATTCTAGTACAGCCTGTAATAACATTGTCGCATTCTGTTTACTGTGCTCACAATGAACTGTCATGCACGTTGCCGTTAATTGCTGTGATGTATGTAAATGATGCTTGTGCTTCAATAAAAAAAAATTTTTTTTTAAAGAAAAACAGACACTAAACAGTTTTCTTACAATATTGAAGTTATATAAGAAGTTTCTTATTGGTGCTGATTCTGACTTGGCCAGATGCAGATGTAGACATGTTTGCGAATGTCCATCCTATATCGAGTTGTATGAAACTTGTCCATCCACATCAAACTTGTCTATCAATGAAAATAGGATTTTAATACCTACCGGTAAATCCTTTTCTCTTAGTCCGTAGAGGATGCTGGGGTAACCATAAGAACCATGGGGTATAGACGGGATCCGCAGGAGACATGGGCACTTTAAGACTTTGAATGGGTGTGAACTGGCTCTTCCCTCTATGCCCCTCCTCCAGACTCCAGTTATAGGAACTGTGCCCAGGGAGACGGACATTTAGAGGAAAGGAATTATTGTTAAACTAAGGTGAGATACATACCAGCTCACACCTCAAACACACCGTACAACATGGCATTCAACAGAACTTTAGCCAACGGCCTGAACAATGTCAGCAACAGGCTGACTATAAAGTAACACAAACTGTGTATAACCAGAACTAATAACTGCAGATACAGTACGCACTGGGACGGGCGCCCAGCATCCTCTACGGATTAAGAGAAAAGGATTTACCGGTAGGTATTAAAATCCTATTTTCTCATACGTCCTAGAGGATGCTGGGCTAACCATAAGAACCATGGGGTTATACCAAAGCTCTAGAACGGGCGGGAGAGTGCGGATGACTCTGCAGCACCGATTGACCAAACATGAGGTCCTCCTCGACCAGGGTATCGAACTTGTAAAACTTTGCAAAAGTGTTTGAACCCGACCAAGTAGCTGCTCAGCATAGTTGCAAGGCAGAGACCCCCCGGGCAGCCACCCAGGACACGCCCACCTTCCTGGTAGAATGGGCCTTCACCGATTTCGGTAATGGCAATCCAGCCGTAGAATGAGCCTGCTGAATCGTAGAACAGATCCAGCGTGCAATAGTCTGCTTGGAAGCAGGAGTCCCAATCTTGTTGGGATCACACAGGACAAACAGAGCCTCCGTTTTTCCTTCTCCGTGCAGTTCTGGCGACATAAATTTTTAAAGCTCTGACCACATCGAGAGACTTTGACTCCACTTAGGTGTCAGTAGCCACTGGCACCACAATAGGTTGGTTCATGTGGAACGACGAAACCACCTTCAGCAGAAATTGCTGACGAGTCCTCAACTCTGCTCTATCTTCATGGAAGATCAAATAAGAGCTCTTGTGAGATAAAGCCGCTAACTCCGATACCCGCCTTGCGGATGCCAAGGCCAACAGCATGATCACTTTCCAAGTGACGAATTTCAATTCCAACTTTTGTAAAGGCTCAAACCAATGTGATTGAAGGAACTGCAACACCACATTAGGATCCCATGGTGCCACTGGGGGCACAAATGGAGGTTGGATGTGCAACACGCCTTTCACGAAAGTCTGAACCTCTGGAAGGGAGGCCAATTGTTTTTGAAAGAAAACCGATAAGGCCGAAATTTGTATTTTAATTGAGCCCAACTTCAAGCCCGCATCCACACCTGCCTGTAGAAAATGGAGAAAACGTCCCAACTGAAATTCTTCCGTAGGAGCCTCCTTGGATTCACACCAAGACACATATTTTCTCCAAATACGGTGGTAATGTTTGGACGTTACTCCCTTTCTAGCCTGCAGAAGTGTGGGAATGACTTCACTGGGAATACCCTTTCGGGTTAGGATCTGGCGTTCAACCGCCAAGCCGTCAAACGTAGCCGCGGTAAGTCTTGATACACGCATGGCCCTTGTTGTAACAGATCCTATCGTAGAGGAAGAAGCCAGGGATCTACTATGAGTAATTCTTGAAGATCCGGATACCAAGCCCTCCTTGGCCAGTCTGGAACAATGAGGATCGCCCGAACCTTTGTTCTTCTTAAGATCTTTAGCACTTTTGGAATGAGCGGAAGCGGGGGGAATACATACACCGACTGAAACACCCATGGTGTCACTAGGGCATCCACTGCTATTGCTCGAGGATCCCTCGACCTGGAACAATATCTCTGAAGCTTCTTGTTGAGACGAGACGCCATCATCTCTACTTGAGGAATTCCCCAAAGACCTGACACTTCTGTGAAGACCTCTTGATGAAGACCCCACTCTCCTGGATGGAGATCGTGTCTGCTGAGGAAGTCTGCTTCCCAGTTGTCCACTCCCGGAAAGAAGACCGCTGACAGATCGCTTGTTTGTCTTTCCACCCAGCTGAGAACCCTCGTGGCCTCTGCCATTGCCGCTCTGCTTTTTGTTCCGCCTTGGCGGTTTATGTACGCTACTGCTGTTATATTGTCCGACTGGATCAGTACGGGCAGATTGCGAAGCAGATGTTCTGCTTGAAGAAGGCCGTTGTAAATGGCTCTTAACTCCAGAACGTTTATGTGTAGACAAGTTTCCAGGCTTGACCATCTTCCCTGGAAGTTTTCCCCCTGTGACTGCCCCCCAGCCCCAGAGACTCACATCCGTGGTTACTAGGATCCAGTCCTGGATCCTGAACCTGCGCCCCTCTAGGAGGTGAGAGCTGTGCAGCCACCACAGGAGTGAGATTCTGGTCTTGGAAGACAGAATTATTTTCCGGTGCATGTGCAGGTGGGATCCGGATCACTTGTCCAACAGGTCCCACTGAAACACCCTGGCATGGAACCTGCCAAACTGAATGGCCTCGTAGGCCGCCACCATCTTCCCCAGTAAACGAGTACATTGATGGACTGACACTCTTGCTGGTTTCAGGATTTGTCTGACCAGGTTCTGAATTACCAGAAAGAAACACTATCTGTAATTCTGTGTCCAGAATCATTCCCAAAAACGACAGTCGCGTCGTCGGAAACAACTGTGATTTTGGCAAGTTTAGGAGCCAACCATGTTGTTGCAGAACTGCCAAGGCGAGTGTAATGTTCTACACCAGTTGGTCCCTGGATCTCGCCTTTATCAGGAGATCGTCCAAGTACGGGATAATTGTGACTCCTTGTTTGCGAAGGAGAACCATCATTTCCGCCATCACTTTGGTGAAAATCCTTGGAGCCGTGGACAGACCAAACGGCAACGTCTGAAATTGGTAATGACAATCCTGAATTGCAAACCTCAGGTAATCCTGATGCGGAGGATAAATGGGAACATGTAAGTAGGCATCTTTTATGTCCACCGATACCATAAAATCCCCTTCTTCCAGACTGGAGATCACTGCTCGGAGAGACTCCATCTTGAATTTGAATCTTCTTAGGTAGAATTTGAGGGATTTTAGGTTCAGGATTGGTCTGACCGAGCCGTCCGGCTTCGGGACCACGAAAAGGCTCGAATAAAAGCTTTCTCCCTGTTGTGATGGGGGAACCTTGATAATGACCTGATTTTGACACAACTTTTGTATTGCGCCGCATACTACCTCCCTGTCTGGAAGAGAAGCTGGTAAGGCCGATTTGAAAAATCGGCGAGGGGGAACATCTTGAAACTCCAGTTTGTACCCTTGGGACACTATTTCTAAAACCCATGGGTCCAGGTCCGAACGAACCCAGAACTGACTGAAGAGTTTGAGACGTGCCCCCACCGATGCGGACTCCCGCAGAGGAGCCCCAGCTTCATGCGGTGGATTTGGCAGAAGCTGGGGAGGACTTCTGCTCCTGGGAAACTGCAGAGGCCAGTGATCTTTTACCCCTTCCCTTCCTCTAGTAGCAAGGAAGGAAGAACCTCGGCCCTTCCTGTATTTATTGGGCCGAAAGGACTGCATCTGATAGTGGTGTGTTTTCTTTTGTTGTGAAGGAACATAAGGCAAAAATGATGACTTACCCGCAGTAGCTGTAGATACCAAATCAGCGAGACCTTCACCAAACAAGACACCACCTTTATATGGCAGAGATTCCATATTTTTCCTGCAGTCAGCATCAGCATTCCATTGATGGATCCACAATGCTCGCCTAGCTGAGACTGCCATGGCATTGGCTTTTGATCCCAAAAGGCCAATATCTCTCGCCGTTTCCTAAAGGTAGGCCGCTGCGTTCCTGATATGACCCAGTGTCAAAAGGACGCTATCCCTATCTAGGGTATCTATCTCAGATGACAAGTTATCTGCCCACTTTTCGATAGCACTACTCACCCACGCAGATGCTATGGCTGGTCTGAGCAGCGTACCCGTGGTGGCATAAATCGATTTTAATATATTTTCCTGCTTGCGATCCGCAGGGTCCTTAAGGGCTGCCGTATCAGGAGACGGGAGAGCCACCATTTTAGACAAGCGGGATAGGGCCTTGTCCACAATGGGGGGGTGACTCCCACTTTTCCCTATCCCCAGAGGGAAATGGATACGCCACCTGAATCCTCTTGGGAATCTGAAACTTTTTGTCAGGGCTCTCCCAAACCTTTTCAAAAAGAGTGTTCAGCTCATGAGAGGGAGGAAACGTTACCACAGGTTTCTTTTCTTTATACATACAAACCCTTGTATCAGGAACAGCAGGGTTCTCAGAAATATGTAATACGTCTTTTACCGCCACAATCATGTACTGAATACTCTTTGCTAATTTAGGATCCAATCTGGAATCACTAAAGTCGACACTGGAGTCAGTGTCTGTGTCGGTATCTGTGTCTGCCAACTGGGCAAACGGACGTTTTTGTGACCCCGAAGGGGTCTGTACCTGTAATAATACATCCTCCACAGGTTTCTTCCATGCCTGGTTCTGAGAATCAGACTTATCTAATCTCTTATTAATACGAGCCACATTAGCATTCAACACATTTACCCAATCAGGGGTCGGCGGTGCCGACAGGGTCACTCCCACAGCCGTTTGTGTCTCTAATACAGCCTCCTCCTGGGAAGAGCACTCAGCCTCAGACATGCCGACACACGTGTCCCAAACACCCACAGACACACGGGCATATAGGGGACAGACCCACAGCAAAGCCTGTCAGAGAGACACAGAGGGAGTTTTGGCAGCTCACACCCCAGCGCCTAATCACCGGTTCTGGAACACTAAAGAATGCCCCAGACCTGCAGCGCTTTTATAACAAATATATATTGCACCAATATTCCTGTGCCCCCCCCCCTCCCCCCGTTTTGCACCCTGATACTTAGTCAGAAGTGTGAGGAAGGACCAGCGTATTTGCAGCCTTGTGGAGAGGAAAATGGCGATGAGCTCCGTGAGCTGTAAGGACAAAGCTCCGCCCCCTTAATGGCGCGCTTCAGTCCCGCTTTTTTCAAATATATATTTATACTGGCGGGGGTCAGGACAGTGCCTAGGCACTTATGTCCCCTCTTGCCAGTCCATTTTAGAGGTTGATCTGCTGCCCAGGGCGCCCTGCACCCTGTAGTGCTGCTGTGTGTGGGAGCATGGCGCGCAGCGTGCGATCGCTGTGCGGTACCTCAGAAAGCCGTCACTGAAGTCTTCTGATCTTCTTCTACTCACCTGTCTTCTGACTTCTGGCTCTGTAAGGGGGGTGACGGCCGGTTCTGGGAGCGAGAATCTAGGCATACCTAGCGATCAAACCCTCAGGAGCCAATGGTGTCCTGTAGCCAGAAGCAGAGTCTTTGAACTCACTGGAAGTAGGTCTAACTTCTCTCCCCTTAGTCCCACGAAGCAGGGAGACTGTTGCCAGCAGTCTCCCTGAAAATAAAAAACCTAACAAAAGTATTTTTCCAAGAAACTCTGTAGAGCTCCTCAGTGTGCATTCAGCCTGCCTGGGCACAATTCTAAAACTAGAGTCTGGAGGAGGGGCATAGAGGGAGGAGCCAGTTCACACACATTCAAAGTCTTAAAGTGCCCATGTCTCCTGCGGATCCCGTCTATACCCCATGGTTCTTATGGTTACCCCAGCATCCTCTAGGACGTATGAGAAATTGGGTGATTTAGGGCATCAGCGATATGAGCGTACAGGTCCTCCCTGCCTTGTGAGAATGTCAGGGGCATGTATAAAAAGCTCAGTGCGATTCTGAGTCATGTGTATACTGTAGAGCAGGCATTCCCAACCACGGTCCTTACAGTGCAGGTTTTAGTGATATCCAGGCTGCAGCACAAATGGTTAAATTAAAATAACTGAGTTACTAATTAAGTCACCTTTGCTCAACCATGGATATCACGAAAATAGGATTTTAATACCTACCGGTGAATCCTTTTCTCTTAGTCCGTAGCGGATGCTGGGGACTCCAAAAGGACCATGGGGTATAGACGGGATCCGCAGGAGACATGGGCACACTATAAGACTTTGAATGGGTGTGAACTGGCTCCTCCCTCTATGTCCCTTCTCTAGACCTCAGTTAGAAAACTGTGCCCAGGAGGGACGGACATTTCGAGGAAAGAATTTTATTGTTTAAACACGGTAAGTGTCATACCAGCTCACACCACGAACATACCGCAGAACGTGGCATTCAATAGAATACCAGCCAATGGCATGAACAATACACAGCTACATGCTGAGAGAATCTGTAACACAACCTGTGTGTCAACACAACCAATAATAAGACACCGCATGCCATGGCATGAACAACGTCAGCAACAGCCTGACAGAAAAGAAACACCACAAGAGTGTAACCATAACCCAATAACTGCAGACACAGTACGCACTGGGACGGGCGCCCAGCATCCTCTACGGATTAAGAGAAAAGGATTTACCGGTAGGTATTAAAATCCTATTTTCTCATACGTCCTAGAGAATGCTGGGGACTCCAAAAGGACCATGGGGATTATACCAAAGCTCCAGACCGGGCGGGAGAGTGCAGACGACTCTGCAACACCGATTGAGCAAACATGAGGTCCCCATCAGCCAGGGTATCAAACTTGTATAGCTTAGCCAAAGTGTTTGAACCTAAGCAAGTATCCGCTCGGCAAAGTTGAGCCGGCGAGATTCCTCGGGCATCCGCCCAAGAAGAGCCCATCTACCTAGTAGAATGGGTCACCACCGACTTCGGTAATGGCAATCCAGCCGTAGAACGAGCATGCCGAATCGTATCACAGAACTAGCGTGTAACAGACTGCCGAGACGCAGGCGCCCCAATCACGCTGGGGCATACCGGACAAACAGAGCCTCTGTTTCCCCAGTCTGAGCCAAATTGGTGACATAAATATTCAAAGCCCCGACTACATCGAGAGACCTTGAATCAGCCAAAGCTTAAGCAACCACAGGCATCAAATAGGCAGGTTTCTGCGAAACACCGAAACCACTTTCTGGCAGAACTATTATCAGAGTTCTCAAATCCGCTCTATCCATATGGAAGAACCAACAGGGGCTCTCGTGAGACAAAGCCACTACTTCAGACACCCGCCTTGCGGACGCCAAATCGAATAACATGACCACACTTCAAGAGAGAAATTTTTTAACACGACCTTTCATAAAGGTTCCAATCAGTGTGATACAAGAAACGCAACACCACGTCAAGGTCCTACAGTGCCAAAGGGGGCACCAATGGAGGTCGGATGTGCAGTACTCCTTTCACGAAAATCTGAACTTCCTGAAAGGTGGCCAAATCTTTTTTTTTTTTTAAAGAAAATTTGTAAGGCCAAAACTGCCCTGAAATGGAGCCTAACTGTAGGCCTGCATTCACACGTGCTAGCAAAGAATGGAGAAGAACGACCCCACTGAAAGTCTTCCGAAGGAGCCTTCTTGGATTCACACCAAGACACATATATACGCCAACTACGGTGGTAAGGCTTTGCAGCCTGACAGCCTGAATAAGTGTGGAAATTATTTCACTGGAAATACCCTTTCTGGCCAGGATATGGCATTTAACCGCCACGCCGTCAAACACAGCCGCGATAAGATCTGATACACTCCCGGGTCTTGCTGTAACCGTTCCTCACGAAGAGGAAGAGGCCCGGGATCTTCCATGAGTAAATCATGAAAAACTGGATACCAAGCCCTCCTTGGCTAGACGGTACCATGAGAATCACCCGAAGCTTTGTTCTTCTTACGTTTATCACCTTCAGAAAAATTGAGAGCGGAGGGGACACATAGACCGACTGAAAACACCCAAGGTGTCACGAGGATGTCCACTGCTATAGCTCGAGTGTCCCTTGACCTGGAACAATATCCTTGAGACTGCTCGTTGAGGCGAGACATCAGCATGTCCAATCGTGTCACTTCCTCAAAGAGTTGTCACTTCTGTGAAAACTTCATGGTGACGACTGTATTTCTCCCTGATGGCGATCGCGTCTTCAGAGGAGATCTATTTCTCTGTCGTTTACCTCCGGAACGAAGACTGCTAATATATAGTTTTACAGTCTGTCCACCAAGCGGCAAACTTTTGGATCTTTTGCCATTGCCGCTGTGCTCCTTGTTCCGCCCTAGCGGCTTACTGATGCCACTGCCGCCAAGTCGTCCGACAGAACTAACACGGGCAGATCACGAAGAATATGTTCGTCAAAAATAGCTCTTAATTCAAGAAAACATATTGCAGACAAGCTGCCCAGCTTGACCTTTTCCTTTGGAAATACGTCCCTTGCAAGGACTGCTCCTCAGCCTCGGAGATCCGCATGCAGGGACACCAGGATCTAATCCTGGATCCCGAACCTTCGTCTCTCTAGAAGGTGAGAACCGAGCAGACCCCATAGGAATGATGTTCCGGCCATTAGATTATATTCCGGTGCATGTGCAGGTGAAACCCGGACCACATTTCCAACTGGTCCCTTGACAACCACTCTGGCATTTGACCTGCTCACCGAAAAGGCCTCTTAGGCCGCACCCATCTGCTACAATAACAAAACATATAGATGGATTATCACTGCAAATCTGATCCGACTCTGTATCCTCAGACCTCCATCCACAGGAAAAACATAGAACCTCAACGTCCAGTATCTATTCTGATACCCACATCCGACATTTGCATCGTTGGGAACAACAGCCATTTCCTGTGTTGAAAAACAGTCAGAGAGAAACAACGATTTACACCTCTCGTGTCTTGACCTCGCCTTAATCGGGAGAGCATCTCAGTACCGAATAACAATGTCTCTTACTATTGAAATAAAACCACCTTACTGTCATCACTCCGGTGAAATGGCAAGGACAATCCTGGAAATCCACCCAGATAATCTGAGTGCGGAGAACACGCATTTCAACTTTTTAGTTCTCTTTTTTTTTTAACAGGGACAACAGGACAATGCCCTGAACCTGACGCACCTCTGGTATGGCGTTGCGTACTACTTCCCCTTCCAGAGGGGAACGGCAAGGTCTATGAGAAAATCAGCGAGGGGAAACCTCTGTAACTCCAGAATGTCCCCCTTCGAATTCTATAATTAACTCACAGGTCCCAGTCTATTCCCGGACTAACTGAATAATAGTAGACGAGTCCCCACCGGAGTGGGGTCCAGCCAGATAAACTCAGCGACATGTGGTGGATGTGGTAAAAAACAGAAACATCCACTTCTGCGAACCTAACAAGGCTGCAGAACTCTTACCTTTTCACCTTCCACTGTCTGCACAGAAAAGGAAAAAAGAACAGTATCGAACCGGTTAAAACGACCGCATCCCATAAAAGAATGCATCACCAACCGTTGTGAAGGAAACTAACTCACAAAGTTAGATCTACCAGCAGTATCTGCCGAGATTGACTAAAACTGAGGCATCCCCAAACAGCGGTTCACCATCCCAGGGAAAAATTCCAGTATTTCTCGGAGTCAGCCTCAGCATTCCCCCGGCCACACGTCCTGTATACGTACAGCGGCCTGCCGCAAAGTTATAGAGTAGAACCGACAAAAGTAACCTACCTTCTCTTTAGGGAAATTCTATCGGATGACTCTCCGAATATAAATACTCCCTCATGTGCATGTAAACCCAAAGCATAGAAATAAAATATCACTTAGCTTCCTGTATACGATCCTTTGAGACAGGGCCCTGTGTCGACCAGGAGTTGACTTTCACAGTATTCCATCAGCGGCGGGAAAAGAATAAACATTCGGACTCCTTGTGAGGATCTGCTCTTCACGGCCGACCTAGAGCTTTATCAACAGAGCGACCAGCACATGAGAAAGAATACTATTACTTCAGCATTAATTTTTTTGATCATAAAATGCATATACATAACGTAATTACACACATATCCCCAATATATATATATACATACATATAACATACATATAAGCGGATTGTCCGGAACCCTAGGGTCCGTAGTGACATTAATGTGTTCTGACTGTGTATGACCATGTACTGAAAGCCCCAGTTGTGGCTCAAACAGGAAACCTTATGGTCGACCGAACACCTAGCATTCGTCGACGGCAGGGAGTAGTAACCAGGCAAAAAAAACTATTTGCGACCCCGAGGGATCCGAGGGAAGTATGCATAAATAATTTTAATAAAACTCCCCCACCTATACTACCATGTCTGTGCTCGAGCTACAGGCCCATGGAACCGTACCATACATAAACATACAAATATATATACAGGTATAAGGCAGTTAACGCATGTTAATTTACACCCAGGAAGAACAGATGGTGCCGACAGGACCACCCACATACTACTGTGACTCCCATACAGCGTTTACTTTTACCTAAACACGTACCAACAGGAGTCGGCGATGCCGACAGCGAACCCCACAGCTGTTTGTGACAGAGCACTCACGCATGTCTACATACTGAAAAGCTATAGTGGGTATAACTGACAGGGAACACACAGAGAGATATGCACCACAATAATGATTACATGCCCATTATCAAAATTAGTGCTATATTTACTTCTATATAGCACTAAACCACCGTGCCCCCCCCCCCCCCCTCCTGTTTGCAGTAACACCTGCTTTTGGCGGGGACATGGAGAAAATGGCGCTGAATGTTGTGAGGGCTAAGCCCCGCCCCTTCTCGGCGCGCTTCAGCCCCTCCATTAAAATAACCTTTTTATGCGTTTTTTACTTGTTATGGTGGCGGGGGCCGTATACAGTGTCCACGCACTGTATACATGTCCCCTCTTTTCACACAAGAGGTTTATATTGCTGCCCAGGGCGCCCCCTCCCTGCGCCCTGCACCCTTGCAAAGCGGCGGCGTGTGGGAGCAACAGCGCGCAGCGCTGCCCCTGTAAACTGGCGGGGGTTCGGCCACGGTGCCCAGACACTGAAAAAGCATCTCATACCAGCGTTTTTCTGACCCCAGTAACTTGCTGCCCAGGGCTCTCCCCACCCCAGGCGCCCTGCACCCATGTGAGTGCCGTTGGTGTGTGGGAGCATGGAGCGCAGCGCGACCGCTGCGTGTTACCTCCGTTACTGAAGTCTTCTGCCGTCACTGAAGTCTTCAGATCTTTTAATACTCACCCGGCTTCTTTCTTCTGGCTTCTGTGAGGGGAGTGACGGCGCGGCTCCGGGAACAAGCAGCTAGGCGAACCAAGTGATCGAACCCTCTGGAGCTAATAGTGTCCAGTAGCCTAAGAAGCAGAGCCCTTGAACTAAGAAGAAGTAGGTCTGACTTCTCTCCCCTCAGTCCCACGATGCAGGGAGCCTGTAGCCAGCAGGTCTCTCTGAAAATAAAAAACCTAACAATAAAGTCTTTCTAGAGAAACTCAGTAGAGCTCCCCTAGTGTGTGTCCAGTCACTCCTGGGCACAAAGTCTAACTGAGGTCTGTAGGAGGGGCATAGAGGGAGGAGCCAGTTCACACCCATTCAAAGTCTTATAGTGTGCCCATGTCTCCTGTGGATCCCGTCTATACCCCATGGTCCTTTTGGAGTCCCCAGCATTCCTCTAGGACGTATGAGAAAACCTGGTGTGCCTTGAGGGCCGTGGTTGGGAATGCCTGGTATAAAGAATGAAAACCTGTTTCTAACGGATCTCTTGCACCGGCTGGGGTAAAATCAACAGGCTGCCTGCTTGCAGATGCACAAAACCCTGCATTAGCCGCATGAACACTTGCATTTCCTTAAGGTAGTGAATCATGCTTCCATAGCTGCCCACAACCACAGCCACTTTGTTTGCGACTCAGAATCAGCCCCATAGTGCACTTAAGTGTTTAGGATTGGTATTTATGTCACAAAGCAATTGGCACAAAGTCAAAAATTTACAGTAAGAATGTATGGTGCCAACCACTTTCATCGTACCTTTTGCCTATTTACCCAGATTAGCGATGAAGGGGCTGCATCTATTGCCAGTTACCCACACAGTCCTTTCCTTGTGAAGATTCGTGCAAGGAGACACCCATTTACAGCTGTAATACCGATTGGTGTGCTATAGACACCATCAATTACACCATTGAAACTTGCACCAGCCCAACGGCAGGTGCAGTATTTTTCATCCAAGTGTGTCCTCCTATGTGAACGGTTGAACATCTGAGCCACTTTCACTGACACCCCTGCAACACATCTGCAACACTACCACAAGACAGACCATCTCTGTGCATGTTCTAAGAAACTGGGGTATATTTACTAGGATTTGTATTTCTGCTGATTTCAGCCGAGATCATTCTCGGCTGACATCGGCAGTGTGAGTTTGCAACTTTTTGAAGAAAAAAAACAAAAAACAAAAAAACGCGTGAATTTACTAAACTACCGTGTTTTTTCAATTCGAGTTCACCGATGTCGATGCCATTCGTATTGCCGTCAGTTTTTTACGGGAGAGAATAGTGAAACACTGCCGGATTTAACACAATGAAGCCCAGCTGGATCAATGAGATCCGTGCAGGGCTACATTGTGCACTCTATGTGAAATAGGAAAAAAAGGAAAAAAATTGCGTGGGGTCCCCCCTCCTAAGCATAACCAGCCCCGGGCTCTTTGAGCTGATCCCGGTTGTTAAAATACCGGTAAAAAATTGTGTTGGGGTCTCCAGTATTTATACAACCAGCACCGGGCTCTTGGGCCGGTCCTGGTTCCAAAAATACGGGGGGACAAAAGACGTAGGGCGCCCCCCCCCCGTATTTTTTAAACCAGCACTGTGCTCCACTAGCCAGGGTGGTGATGCCGCAGCCGGGGACACTTTTGTATAGGTCCCTGCGGCCAAAGCATCACTCTCCCCAACTAGTCACCCCTGGCAGGGGTTCACTGGGGGAGTGGGGACCCCTTAAATCAAGAAGAATTTGTATTCTCAATCACTGCCAACAATAGTCAAACACTGCCGGAAAGCATAAAATTCGTACAAAAATGGAGCTTTCAAATAGACCTGCTTCTGGCTGGCGTGTTTTGATAGTCATGCACGGATCAATGAGATCTGTGCATGCTTCTCTGTGTAAGAGAGTCAGAAACAGTTAAAAATAAAAAAAATTGCGTGGGGGTCCCCCCTCCTAAGCATAACCAGCCTCGGGCTCTTAGAGCCGGTCCTGGTTGTTTAAATACCAGGGAAAAATTGCGTCGGGTTCCCTGTATTTATACAACCAGCACCGGGCTTTGGGGCCAGTCCTGGTTCCAAAAATACAGGGGACAAAGACGTAGGGGTCCCCCATATTTTTTAAACCAGCAGCGGGCTCCGCTAGCCAGGGAGGTGATGCCACAGCAAGGGGACACTTCTATATAGGTCCCTGCAGCCAAAGCATCACTACCATCAACTAGTCACCGCTGGCCGGGGTCCCCTGGGGGAGTAGGGACCCCTTAAATCAAGGGGTCCCCCCCTCCAGGCACCCAGGGGCCAGGGGTGAAGCCCGAGGCTGTCCCCCCCCATCCCTGGGTGGTGGATGGGGGCTGATAGCCAAAATTGTGCAAAAAAAAAAAGAATATTGCCTTTTGGTGGGGAACTACAAGTCCCAGCAAGCCTCCCCCGCTTGCTGGTACTTGGAGAATCTCAAGTACCAGCATGCAGGGAATTAACAGACCCGCTAGTACCTGTAGTTCCACAACAAAAGAAATACCCCAAAAAAAACACAACACGCATACATGCACACTTACACACTCACACATACTTACCTAGTGTACCACGGAGCCCACCCGTCCCCTTGTCAAGTAGAATATTTTGGTGTACCTGTAAAAAAAACAACTCACAAAATAGACCTCAAATAACATCGCGGTTAGCCGCAGACCGCAATTTTCCCACCATTGACTATAATGGAGGACCGCGATCCTCCATTATAGCCAGTGCGCTCCGCATGATTGACAGGCCAGGAGTGCACAGCCAATCAAGAGAGCGCTATGGCATGGCGCTCCCTGATTGGCTGCTGGGTCCTCTAAGTGACAGCATGGGGGGTCCCGGCATTCGGGGAAAGGGGTTCCATGTGTAAACAAGGAACCCCTTTAGTGGCATGGATCGGGTTACTCGGTTTATTATTATTTTTTAACCCTGTGGATGCCTACATGGAAAGAAGAGGACCGATCTTCATTGGATAAGTGTTTTTTTTTTTTTTCAGGGACACCAAAGGGTTCTACTTGACAAGGGGACCGGTGGGCTCTGTGGGACACTAGGTAAGTATGTGTGAGTGTGTAAGTGTGCATGTATGTGTAAATAAACTTGTACTTTCACGGTGTGTGTGTGTTGTGGTTTTTTTTTTATTTCTTTTGTTGTGGAACTACAGGTACCAGCGGGCCCGTTAATTCCCCGCATGCTGGTACTTGTGGTTCTCCCAGTACCAGCAAGCAGGGGAGGCTTGCTGGGACTTGTAGTTCCACACCAAAAGACAATATTCTTTTTTTCTTTTTTTACACAATTTTGGCTATAAGCCCCCCATCGACTGCCTCGGGCTTCACCCCTGGCCCTTGGGTGCCTGGAGGGGGGACCCTTGATTAAAGGGGTCTCCACTCCCCCAGGGAACCCCTGCCAGGGGTGACTAGTTGGAGGGAGTGATGCTTTGGCCGCAGGGACATATATAAAAGTGTCCCACGGCTGCGGCATCACCTCCCTGGCTAGTGGAGCCCGGTGCTGGTTTAAGAAATACGGGGGACCCTACGTCTTTTGTCCCCCGTGTTTTTGGAACCAGGACCAAACCAAAAGCCCGGTGCTGGTTGTATAAATATGGGGAACCTATACACAATTTTCCCCCGGTATTTAAAAAACCAGCACCGGCTCAAAAAGCCAGAGGGTGGTTATGCTTTGGAGGGGGGACCCCACGCAATTTTTTTTTTCTTTTTAACTCAGTCTGACTCTTTTACACAGAGAAGCATGCACAGATCTCATTGATCCGTGCATGATTATCAAAACACGCCAGCCAGAGGCAGGTCTATTTGAAAGCTTAATTTTTGTACGAATTCTATGCTTTCCGGCAGTGTTTGACTATTGTCGGCAATGATTGAGAATACAAATTCTTAATAAATTCCCGTGTTGTATAAAATAACAGCCAGGTTGTTTGACCGATGGTCTATTGATTCATATTTTTTTGGGATGACTGTGTATCTCAATACGAATAGCCCCAACACTGCCGAGATTTGAGTTTAGTAAATTCCAGAGATGACACTTAGAAAAAAAAAAAAACTAGAATGGATTCGGGAGTTTAGTAAATTTCCACCTTTGTGTCAACAAGCAGGAACGCTCACTACATTTTCAATACACTTTTCAGTGAGTTTGAATGAAATCGCAACTGTGGACACAATTGGGACACGTACTTTGACTGTGTTGACATGCAATTAAACAGTTAAATGCTACAAGCTGTCTCTTAATTTAGGGAGTGATCCAGACCTGATTGCTGCTGTGTGTTTCCGCACAGCGGGCAATCAGGTACTAACTGCGCATGCATATGCACCACAATGCGCACGCACGACGGGCAACAACAAAGGTCAGCGACAGAATGGTGCGAAAGATCCGATCGCACGGGCATTCGCAAAGTGATTGATAGGAGGAAGCTGTTTGGGGGTGGTAACTGAATGTTTATTGGAACTGTCCGGAAAAACGCAGGCGTTCCCAAGCGTTTTCAGGGAGGGTGTCTAACGTCAGCGCCGGCCCTGGTCAGCCTGTTCTCATCCCACTGTAGGAGTAAGTCCTGGGCTGCGCACAGACTGCACAAAGTTGTTTTTTGCAGCTCGGCGTACACATGGGATTGCACACTTGCATAGCGAATTTATACACCTCTGGAGGTGGCGACTATCTGATCGCAGGACTGCAAAGTTAGCAGCCAAGCAATTAGGTCTGACTCACCCCTTTAGTGTTATTGTGCATGACTAATCAGCCACAACAACATCACATGACTGTGTTCTTGTGCATGGCTCATCAGAAACAATAATACCACGTCTGAGCCACTAAAGGTCAGGCTGATCAGACATGTTGACTATCTGGCTCAATAAAAGAGTCTGCTTATGCTCAAGTCTGTCACTGTGTAATTGAACCATCACAGTGCTGTACGTCTATAAAGAAATACAGTGAAGCCAGGAGAGATTGATACCTTATCATATTGACCATTTATCTTCTATCACCTCTATCCTGTTATCTTCAATAAACCTACTCTGGTTTGGAATCAATGTGTGGACTAACCTCCTTTTTCACATCTGCTATGCACCTACCAACTTGTAGGCATCTGCCAATAAAGTGCACTAGCAAAAAATTGTTCTACTGCGTCCTTCGTACACTTCTGAATCAGCTCATAACTTGCACACAGACGCTACAAGAAATGCCATTTTCACTGTTCAGGGTACCCTTGCGTTATTTTGACAATAACGCTCTGCTGGGCCGTGCAGGGATATTTACGGCCAATTGTGGATAAGTGTATGTCAATGCATCTGTAGGATTTATTATGTTACATATTGTACTGTAATAGTTCTTTCTTTCTAATACTCGTAAATCATTACTACTTGTATTCTTTAGAAACGCATTATATCTATGTTATAATGGATAAATAACAGATAACTTTCATACTGTAAACTGATATTCTAAGGTAAGACATTCACTATGTAATATTTATAATGCACAGATTTAACTAATAAATACTTAATAATAATAATGACATTTCTTAGACAAACTTTTTACAGTAGTCATTTTAAATCTGTGTGTTTGAACATAATGTATACGTTTTAGAATAGTCTTGTTGACAAAGGCTTTCATTAACATTTTACAGAATATATATTATACTACATTCATCAAGATGACATGTTTCTTATTGGGTTACCGTGTGATGACATAGTATTTATCAAGACAGTGAATAAACCATTTATCAGCACGTTCAGTGATGTGATTTTATCTTGCATGTAAATATAGGTTAATTTATTTATGTATTAAAGCTACATCCTGTACTGTTAGGGGTCTTTACTTGTACTATATACTCAGTTGCACAGGCAGGCAGTCAATTTACCAGCTGTTGGGATCCCGGCTGTCAGGATAACGACACCAGAATCCCCACTTGGGTGGTGGTCCACGCCACCACCCTGAGGGGGAATATAACCCTGTGGTGACCGAATGTCGTCACCGTTCTCAAGTTCTACGAATCATCAGCATCTTAAACCACTGCACTTAAGTTCTTCAAATCATCAGCGGTTTTTAGTGTTTAAGCTATGATGCAAATATATAAATTAATTTGACATGTTAGCTGATAGTTTAGTGATAGGAAAAATAAGCTACAGAAGACTAGCCACATATGCCGATGTCTGTGTGTCACACTAAATCTGTCTATATAGACTGTGATGATTGAAGACAGTCAGAGTTATAGCACAGACTTCAGAGTGTGCATTTGTAGCTCTATATATTAAAGCACTGTGAATATCCAGGTGCCCTTTACACCACTGCAACATATTAGACAATAGTGTGGCTGTAAGAGAAATAGCATTAATTATTACATTGCAACAATTGGTGACATTCAGGAGCATAGCAGCTGCATGCTCTGAATAAGATATATTAAATGTTATACATTGTAGCAAAGAAGTCAGTCATACCCAAAGTTAACATATAAACACAGATAGTAAGTGATTACTGGCCAAGTAGTCTGTGTCACTTTGGATCCTGTATTTGCAACTACACATGTTAAAAGCACTGTGAATATTGAGGTGCTTTCACACTACTATAATATATACAGGCAATAGTGTGGCTGTAATTGAAACAGTATTATTATTATTACTGGCCAAGTAGTGTGTGTCACTTTGGATCCTGTATTTGCAACTGCACATACTAAAGCACTGTGAATATTAAGGCACTTTCACACCACTGCAATATATACAGGCAACAGTGTGGCTGTAATTGAAACAGTATCTATTATTACATTGCAACAATTGGTAACATTCAGGAGCATAGCAGCTGCATGCTCTGAATAAGATATACTAAGTGTCATATACTGTAGCAAAGTAGTTATATCAACAGATAAATACAGTAATTTGAAGTAATCACTGTCTAAGCAGTGTGTGAGAAGCGCACAAATCCTATCAATGTATATTAAATGTATTATTATGCAATAACTATCAGCCAAAACAGATACCTTATATTCTGGGGAATACTGTAAATTTGAATATAAAATTCCATCCAATAACAAATACCTGAAATAAAATATATATTATTCTGAGTCCAATAAAATTGGGGTACATTAAATATATATATATGGGTTACTCTGCAACTTTTTATTTGATTGACACTGGTAAATAGGAATCATTCCCTACTGTTACTCGAGAGTATTATGCATGCGGATCATTTTTATTTAAAAATTGAGACCGCTATACAGTATCAACAGTATTAGACTTGCACTGTTGGCCAATTAAATTAGGAATTTTCCTTTAACAGGCATAACAGTGATTAGGCGAACTTACTCTGGCACTATAGACAGGAGACAAACTATGGCAATTGAGGGTATGCGTAACAACTGATGCATAAGAAATTAACCGTACTATAAACGGCCTGCTTTGAAACATAACTGGGGTTGCTACACCCCTAACATAAGCAGTATCTCCTAAATTTGTGCAACAGAGTTGGATATCACATAATTGAATAACATTACTGTATATGGCAGTTGCTTTCGATGCAAGGAGGGATTGCTATACCCCTTAAAGCAACATGTCCCCATGCATAAATAGATACTCTAATAATATTGGAGGCTCTTAATACATGGAGATTTAACTTCAGGGGGAATTAGACCTGGGAATGTATCTATAGATGACCCATTGTCACCCCAACTGTTAATTAAACAGAGTAACCTTTATTTGAAAATTTCATATATTATATATGATCCCCAAGTCCCTGAACTCAAAGTAGTGGATACCTACACTATAGATACTGATAGTGGTCGACATTATATGTATGTATCGACACTATAGATACTGATAGTAGTCGTATAATATTGGATGGATGTAGGAATGCTGATGGTATTTATACCAATATAGTAACCCCGAGTATAAGGATACACTTATAAATACACGTGGACACGCTTTTTAAATCTTTATTCACAAATTTCCAATTCACTTACCTGTTTGTCTGTGATTTTAATTCTATGTTTCACTGTAGTTTGGGAAAATGATTCAATCATAATCATATTTTAACACATATCTAATTAAGGTTATATTTTAGAATTAGTTTCTTCCAGTGCGTCGATAATACAGAATCCCCTCTCTCTTTTCTTCAAACACTGTAGTCTAGACAGAATGTAGCCTGATCAGATCACTTGTAAATCAACCTTTTAAATAAAAATAAAAAAGTAGCCTTAATTAAACACTACAACCTGCCAGATAGCACCCTATGGGCCAGATGTAATGACTCCCGAGATCGCGGAGGTGTGAGATGCCAGTCAATGTTTTTTTAAAGGGGTAATCACAAGGCAAAACCATGGCTTGTAGGTGATTGCCCCCTTTAAAAAAAACGTCCGTTGCCCCCTTTGAAAAAATGTCCGAGATCAGCAGGCATCCCACACCTGCGGCGATCTCGGGAGTCATTACATCCAGCCTTATATCTCAAAACCATCCCCACACACAATATTATGGAACAGGTGTCTTATTAGTCATAGGCCTGTAACCCAGTAGTTTTGTTTTTGAGCAACATACACATTTAAATTAAATACAGTAGAGTATATTTGGAAACACAATTGAAGATATGTTTGTGTCGCTTTGGTTAAAAATAATAAAATAATAAAATGGTTGGGCAGCACATTTGGTTACCATTATTGCCACACATTCCTGAGTCTGTGCAAAGTTTGTATGTTCTCCCTGTATTTGTGTGAATTCCTTCAGGGTTTCCTCCCACACTCCAAAAACATACTAGGACATGTCCCCTCAATGTATTGGGTAGAGAATGAAGTGTTATTAGAGTCAGTCCACATGAGATAAAAACTACTTCATGCATCAAAAACATCAGTTATTTATATATGCAAATTTTACACACTCCCTGTCATTCTTACATCAATCGAAATAGTTAAAACCCAAATGATGTATGAGAATTCAAACTGGGCACCTATGGTATCACTCCTGCATTGCACATACTGTAGCATACCTCCCAACTGTCCCGATGTAGCATACCTCCCAACAGTCACCTTTTTTGGGGACTATCCCACTGTCTATTCAGTGGAGACAGGAGAGGGGGCATGCCAGCAGCTCACAGAGCGCTGGGCGTGCCCCCTCAGTGACGAAAACGGTGGTGTGGCTTGCGATCGCGGGCCCTCTGTGAAGCCATGCCCCCTTTTTCATAGGCCACTTCCCCCTTTTCGGGAGCGCGCGTGGCTTCGCCGCGCGTGTGTCCCTCTTTACGTATTTAGAAAGTTGGGAGGTATGCTGTAGTATGTTTTACTGTTATGATGGCCACCTCCAAGTCCATGTTCATACGGAGGCACTGCACCTACCATAGGCAGGTGCAAGTTTTGATGGTGGACACTACAGCTCACTGATGGTGAACTGTCTAGATCCATAGGAACAGTGTTACAGCTTATAGGGTTACAGGAAGTGGGCGTCACAAGGTTTGCACATTGAGGTGAACACAAGTGCACAACGGGTAGGCTGAAACTAGCATTTATCACTCCTGTGGTTCCAGCAACAGCTGCTAGAGCGGACGCAGCAGCGTCCACATCTAAATCAGGCCCAGAGCCACATCAATTTCTGGGTAAATCACAGGTTGTGTGATGTGGATGTGGAATCTCATGCCTGGGGAGACACCCATATACAAACCCCCTCGGGAAGCATGCTGCACTTGGGCCCTCATTCCGAGTTGATCGCTCGCTGGCTACTTTTAGCAGCCGTGCAAACGCATAGTCGCCGCCCACGGAGGAGTGTATTTTCGCTTTACAAGTGTGCGAACGCCTTTGCAGCGGAGCTCTGCAAAAACAGTTTGCCGTTTCTGAGTAGATCTGGACTTACTCAGCCCTTGCGATCACTTCAGTCTTTTTGTTCCCGGAATTTATGTCAGACCCCCAACCTGCGAATGCTTGGACACTCCTGCGTTTTTCCAAACACTCCCAGAAAACGATCAGTTGACACCCACAAATGCCTTCTTCCTGTCAATCTCCTTGCGATCGGCTGTGCGAATGGATTCTTCGTAAAATCAATTGCTCAGCTACGATTTGCTTTGTATCCATACGACGCGCCTGTGCCTTGCGGTGCATACGCATGCGCAGTTTTGTCATTTTTTTACCTGATCACTGCGCAGCGAAAATCGGCAGCGAGCGTTCAACTCAGAATTACCCCCTTAGTACTTTAGTTTTCACCTGCCACTGCAGGAAACACCCCTTAATAACACTAGATACGCCCATAGGTGGAGCTAGATACACCCTTTGGGTGGAGCATGACATGCCCTCTCATCGGTGCGGTGCGTTCTACTACGGTAGCGTCTAGATTCTCTTCGCGCTAAGGACCTTTCCCATAACCCCCTGGGTCCATGTCACAATCTATTTGGAATAGTAAAGTGTGGCGAGTGAAGCGGAGCGGAGCGAGACACCGAGCCCGATGCGTGGCGAGCGTCCAATGCTGCATAGAGAAATACATTTGCCCCAAACGATTCGAGAACGAAGGAGACATTTAGATGCTGTAAGGGCGGAAGTGCTCTCCTGCCCTCTCGTTTTGTCACGTCCAGGTCCTTAGCACGAAGGCAACATAGACACAACCATTCTACTACCAGCTAAAATCTCCCTCAAACTAGTTTTCAAAAGTAGGCAAGTATGCAACATCATCCTAAAAGCAGTTTATATGATACCCATATAGATTTACAGCCAGACTGAACACAACATTTGTAATGCTTAACCCAAATCCCCCCTTCTCTTCGTAACTTCAATTCTCACGGGTGGTACTATCAATAATTGGGCGATAAGAATCATTTGTAATTCGTGCGCATGCGCGGTTGCAGGCCAGGCCTCAGTCATCACAAGACGATTGCCGAAACTTCGATCGAGCTCTTGACGTTCGTGCGCGTCTGGTCACATGACCATTTTTCTGCGCGGCTGTCCGCTTTGATAGCTGGGAGTCGGCGCTCGTCAGTTAATGCTTGCGTGGTCTTTGCGCTGTCTGTGTGGCTAGCAGGGAGGCTGGGCCCGTAGTACGGATGGTGTCCTGCCTTTCCGCACCTCTCCAGGCGCCAGCGCCGTCTCCGCCACTCGGGTCACGCTCCAGCTAGAGGGAGCTGGCCGTGCGGCTCCCCGTGGTGCACCGTCCTGGCTGAGGTGAGAAAGCGGCCGGGCCTCCCGCTTACAGCGTACAATTGTCCCCGCTCACCCTGCACGTATCAGCTCGCCGGGTGTGCATGCCGGGGGGGGGGGGGGGTACCTACGGGAGGTGCATTATGTGTGCCAGCATGTCCTGCGTTCCCCTCGCAACACAGGCTCCCAGCACAGGGGCAGAAGCATCGCTGCTCCCCCGAGGCTATGTCCTACATCACTGCTTGTGTCTGCTCTCATCATATAGGGTATTACTGTGTTGTATCTAATAGTTTGTCTCCCAGTTACTGTATATTAACCATCTCAATAATGGGCAGGGATGGGCCTGCACACAGGGCTAATATAGATATGGTGGGTCAGATCCATGTTGCATCTGTCTCACCCCTGGCCACCTTGACGGTTCTAATGCGTATGCATAAAGAGTTCTGTTCTAATGCGTATCCATAAAGGGTTCTGGGCGAGCCTGTAAGTGTTGGGTTGTCTTTTAATTTTTTAATTATGTGTTAATTATAATAATTATATTTGAATATTGTCTCCGGGAAGACAATTGTCATGCACTCTCAGGACTTTCTCCCCCTGCCCCCTCCAAAAAGAAATAAAAAATATATATATTTAAGCGTGAATGCCAGGATTGTTCCAGTTAATCTGAGGTTGTTTACTGCATGCTGCTGCTATGGGCCCTACAGACTGCGATGTACCGCCGAGCTGCCCGACCGCCAATACGGCCGACGGGTGACCCGGCGGGGGGGGGGGGGGGGGGTTAGTGACGGGGGGAAGTGAAGTTTCTTCACTACCCCCCGTCACTCGGCTCTGTAGATTTGCAGGCAAATATGGATGATCTTTGAGTTGTGGAGGCACCAGCGATGAACGATGTGCGGCCCCGCGCTCATTCATCGCTGGTGCCCCGTCGCTTGTGCATGCAGGCCAATATGGATGAGATCGTCCATATTTGCCTGCACTGCTATGGAGCCGGGTGACGGGGGAAGTGAAGAAACTTCACTCTCCCCGTCACTGCCGCCAGGTCGGCCGTATCTGCTGTCGGGCAGCAAGGCGGCGAATCTATCTGTGCAGGGCCCATAAGAAGGCGGTTACTTTTTGCATAGATTTACATCCAAAATTGCTTTGAAATCAGATGGACGACGCTTCATGTGATAGAAGTCTTATTTTTAAAAATTCATACATCTTTAGCAGAAACCAGAGATTACCTTCACTGCAGATTAGATTTTAGTATAGGAGGGTTGCAAGTCAGGTGTTATATGCTCTTCAACTAATCGACCTGGGGTGCAAAATGTTTTAACACCTTAGGGCCAGTGTGACTTTAAGATGGACGGCCGTGTTAGTCTCACCCAACTAAGTTTTCAACTAATATGGACAGGATTAAAATGTTTCTCTCTCCCTCCCTCCCGCCCCCTATCGCGCCTGCCGGCAGTATTCTAATGTTACTGCTGATAGGTGCAACAACTTCATTTCAGCTCGCTACCCCCGGAGGTAGTGTTCTGAAATGTGTGTGAACGATCGCGCCCATTACTTTAGTTGGGTTTAGGTGCTTGACGCACCTAAACCAGACTGTAATCAGCGCGATAACAGGGCACATTTGCGTATTGCCCCTCTATCTCCCGTCACTTTAGACTGGAGATAGCGGGTACGATATACCGTATTTTTCAGACCATAAGACGCACCTGACCATAAGACGCACCTAGTTTTTAGAGGAGGAAAACAGGAAAAAAAAAATTCTGAACCAAATAATATACCAGTACTGTATGGTAGTATATGGGTACCTTTATTATGGCAAATATTACGCTGCCCAAAGCACTCTGAGGAAGAAGGAGGTGAGGGGGGAAGGGAGTCACTTTATTGTGGCAAATATTGTACTGTGTACACAAGGTTCCCGCATCCAGCCTGTCAGTTTACGCCCGAAGCACACTACTCTGAGGAAGGACTCGGAGGAGGTGAGGGGAGGGAGCGGGGGAGTCACGTGATGCCGCCTCTCAGAAGACGGCAAAGCAGCAGCAGCAGGACTTTGGAGGAGGCGAGGGGAGGAAGCGGGGGAGTCACGTGATGCCGCCTCTCAGATGACGGCAAAGCAGCAGCAGCAGTACTTTGGAGGAGGCGAGGGGAGGGAGCGGGGGAGTCACGTGATGCCGCCTCTCAGATGACGGCAAAGCAGCAGCAGCAGACAGGACCCGCCGCTACCCACACTCGTAACTGCTGCCTCTCCCACCCAGTGCGCTCCCACCCAGCGCATTGAGAGCGCTCCATAAGGTTATTACTCTGCTATTATTCGGACCATAAGGCGCATGTACTTTTCCCCCCACATTTTTGGGGAGAGAAAGTGCGTCTTATGGTCAGAAAAATACGGTAATTTGAATCCGGCCCTATGAGTATTAAACTTACACGCCTATTCTTAAATTAGCACTATAAGGCTTTTAACATAAAAAAGTAATGTCTTTTCCTGTTGTATATTTTTATCTGCAAATTAAGCAATTTTGCTGTGCTGTTCTATACTCTTTTTACTGAAATGTTGTACTCCTACATCATGTGAATGAGTCCAAACTGTCACTGAACAGCAGGGTGTTTGCACTCACATTGCAGTCTGTTGACTTCTGACATTTATTTTTTTGCACGCTTTATCAATCTCATTGGTACAGATAATTAGTGTAGGGACCATGGGTTGTGTATGCTAGAACTAGACTTGGTAAATTCAGTGTAACTGAAGAATGTGTGGTATCTACTTGAGGTCCTGCACTTCTGACCAGGAACAGACCTTCTCAGGATGGAATCGGGCAGTATGGGGGAGAAAGTCACTGGGGGCAGAGGGCATTTACTGATCTACTGAAGCCAGACAGCCTGTTCAGTGTCCTATAGGCCTAATTTACCATTATGTTCATTTAAAAATGTCAAAACATTTATTTTCTTCCATCATATTCAGCACAGTACCAAGTACTGTACTTCGCCTTCCAGTCAGTAACGATTGAGATTATAGAACGGGTATCTGAGTTGTTAGAAAGTACTCATTCTCTACTCATGCATGTTGGCCTCCTAACATTAAAAATAGGCACACAGTACCATTTTTAATAAATATAAAAAAGCATCACAAATTGACCTCCACACCAACCACTTGCACATCCCAAAATATCTCATACCTGCCAATATTAGCATTTAGTAATGGCAATTCAGAGTGGGCTGTGTGACTACATCATAGTGGGGGAAGCATTTGCCTTCCCGGTGGTCGATATATCGTCACCGGGATACAGAAGGAGGACGCAATCCCGGCATCTAGATACCGACACCGTACAGGATATTGTCGTCACAATACCGACAGCCGCCATCCCGATCATCCTCCCAGTGGGACGTCGTGTCATGCGTGGGGGGTGGCGGGAGTTTAGGTTTAGGCAGGAGAAGGGGTGTTGGGGACTGTGGAGGGAGGGGTTAGGTTTAGGCTTATAGGAGGTGGGGTTAGGGATCAAGTGGGGAGGGTACATTATATGTATCTTGCACCAGGGTAAAACGTAAATATATAAATACCCTTTAAATACAGTGGGGAACTGCTGTAACATACACCCCAGTCTGGCAGCAAAGAAGTTTTAAACACACACACCACACATGTAAGGGGTAGCACAGATCCTACCATATATCAAGTACTATCTATATCAGCGGTGGCCTGGCACTGTGGGGGCATATGTGTATCTGGCAATGGGGGCTTATGTGTATCTGGCACTGTAAGGACATGTGTATCTGGCACTGTGGGGGCATATATGTATTTGGCATTTCTCATATGTCCTAGAGGATGCTGGGGATGCTTCAAGAACCATGGGGTATAGACGGGATCTGCATAGGCACACTATAAGACTTTGAATGGGTGTGAACTGGCTCCTCCCTCTATGCCCCTCCTCCATACTCCAGTTAGATTCTGTGCCCAGTGAGACTGGATGCACACTGAGGAGCTCTCCAGAGTTTCTCAGAAAAAAGACTTAGGTTTATTATTTTCAGGGAGACCTGCTGGCAACAGGCTCCCTGCATCGTGGGAATGAGGGGAAGAGAAGCAGACCTACTTCTGTGAGTTCAAAGGCTCTGCTTCTTAGGCTACTGGACACCATTAGCTCCAGAGGGTCCGATCACTTGGTACGCCTAGCTGCTCGTTCCCGGAGCCAACCCGTCACCCCCTTTGCAGAGCCAGAAGACAGAAGTCGGGTGAGTAAAAGAAGAACAGAAGACTTCAGTGACGGCAGAAGACGGCTTTTGAGGTACCGCGCTCACAGCTCTGACCAGCGCCATTTTCTCTTCACAGAAGCTGCAGAGACACTGAGCCTGGCCTCCCACACTACTGTACAAGTAACATGGTGCAAAACGGGGAGGGGGGGGCACAAGAGATTTGGTGCTAATTATTTAAAAGTAAAAGCGCTCACAGGTCTGGGCAGTATTTTTTCTCGCTTCAGAACCGGGATAGGCGCTGGGTTGTGAGCTGGCAGAACTCCCTCTGTGTTTCTCTAACAGGCTTTGTTGTGGGTTTGTCTCCTATAGTCCCAGTGTGGTTGTGGGTGTCGGTACGTGTGTGTCGACATGTCTGAGGCTGAGTGCTCTTCCCAGGAGGAGGCTGGAGTGGGGACAGAAAAGACTGTGAGAGTGACCGTGTCTGCACCGCCGACGGATGATTGGGTAAATATGTTGAGTGTTTTGAATGCAAATGTGGCTCGGTTGACTAAGCGATTTGATAAATCTGAGTCTAAGAACCAGACATGGAGGAAATCCATGGAGGATGCATTGTCACAAGCTCAAACCCCTTCGGGGTCACAGAAACGTGCATTTACCCAGATAGCAGATACAGATACCGACACGGATACTGATTCCAGGGTCGACTATAGTGATGCCAGATTGAATCCTAAACTGGCTAAGAGCATTCAGTACATGATTGTGGCAATAAAAGAAGTGTTGCATATAACAGAGGACCCTGCTGTTCCTGATACTAGGGTCTGTATGTATAAAGGAAAGAAACCTGAGGTGACGTTTCCTCCCTCTCATGAACTGAACGCTCTTTTTGAAAAGGCTTGGGAAAATCCTGACAAGAAGGTAAAGGTTCCCAAAAGAATTCCAGTGGCATATCCGTTTACTTTTGGGGACAGGGAAAAGTGTGAGTCAACCCCCACGGTAGACAAAGCTTTATCGCGTCTATCCAAAGAGGTGGCGCTTCCTTCTCCTGACACGGCAGCCCTAAAGGATTCTGCAGGAAAATACACTAAAATCCATTTATGTCACTACGGGTTCACTACTCAGGCCTGCCGTGGCTTCGGCATGGGTGAGTAGCGCTATTGAAAAGTGGGCAGATAACTTGTCATCTGAGATAGATACCCTAGACAGGGATAGCGTGCTTTTGACTCTGGGTCATATCAGGGACGCTGCAGCATATTTAAAAGAAGCTGTAAGGGATATTGGCCTTTTGGGATCAAGGGCCAATGCCATGGCAGTCTCAGCAAGGAGAGCATTGTGGATTCATCAATGGAATGCTGATGCTGACTCTAAGAAGGCGATGGAGTCGTTACCGTTTAACGGTAGTGTCTTGTCTGGTGACTGCCTCACTGACCTGGTGTCTACGACTGCCGCGGGTATGTCGTCATTTTTACCTTATGTTCCTGCACAACAGAAGAAACCGCCCCACTATCAGATGCAGTCCTTTCGGCCCAATAAATACAAAAAAGGATGAGGGTCCTCCTTCCTTGCTGCGAGAGGAAGGGGAAAAAGGTCACAGGCTGTGGCAAGTTCCCAAGAGCAGAAGTCCTCTACGTCTTCTACCAAATCCACAACATGACGCTGGGGCTCCTCTGCGGGAGTCCGCACCGGTGGGGCACGTCTCAAGTTTTTCAGTCAGGTCTGGGTGCAATCGTACCTTAATCCTTGGATATTAGAAATAGTAACCCAAGGGTACAAATTAGAGTTTGAAGACGTGCCCCCTCACCGATTTTTCAAATCGGCCTTGCCAGCTTCTCCTAGAAAGGGCAGTAGTATGCGCTGCAATACTAAAGCTGTGTCAAAATCAAGTCATTGTCAAGGTACCCCTGTCACAACAGGGGGAAGGCTTTTATTCGAGCCTGTTTGTGGTCCCGAAGCCGGATGGCTCAGTCAGACCGATTCTGAACCTAAAATCCCTCAATTTCTTTCTAAAAAAATTCAAATTTAGGATGGAGTCTCTCCGAGCAGTGATCTCCAGTCTGGAGGAGGGGGATTTTATGGTGTCGGTCGACATAAAGGATGCCTACTTACACGTTCCCATATATCCTCCACATCAGGCATACCTGAGATTTGCTTTTCAGGATTGTCATTACCAATTTCAGACGTTGCCGTTTGGTCTGTCCACGGCTCCGAGTATTTTCACCAAGGTTATGGCGGAAATGATGGTTCATCTGCGCAAGCAGGGAATCACAATTATCCCGTACTTGGACGATCTCCTCATAAAGGTGAAATCCAAGGAGCAATTGCTGAAAAATGTGGCGTTGTCACTGACGATTCTGCAACAACATGGTTGGCTCCTAAACTTGCCAAAATCACAGTTGGTTCCGACGACACGGCTGTTGTTCCTGGGTATGATTCTGGATACAGAATTACAGAGAGTTTTTCTTCCAGTGGAAAAGGCTCTGGAAATACAGAACATGGTAAAACAGATTCTGAAACCGGCAAGAGTGTCAGTCCTTCAATGCACTCGGTTGCTGGGGAAGATGGTGGCGGCCTACGAGGCCATTCCGTATGGCAGGTTCCATGCCAGGGTGTTTCAGTGGGACCTGTTGGACAAGTGGTCCGGGTCTCACCTGGACATGCACCGGAAAATAAGCCTATCTTCCAGGACCAGGATCTCCCTTCTGTGGTGGCTGCACAGTTCTCACCTTCTGGAGGGCCGCAGGTTCGGAATTCAGGATTGGAACCTGGTGACCACAGATGCAAGCCTCCGGGGCTGGGGAGCAGTCACACTGGGGAGAAATTTTCAGGGAAAATGGTCAAGCCAGGAAGCTTGTCTGCACATAAACATTCTGGAATTAAGGGCCATTTACAACAGCATTCTGCAAGCAGAACATCTTCTTTGCGGTCTGCCCGTCTTGATTCAGTCAGACAACATAGCAGTGGCGTACATAAACCGCCAGGGCGGAACAAAGAGCAGAGCGGCGATGGCCGAGGCCACGAAAATTCTTCGCTGGGCGGAAAGACATGCAAGCGCTCTGTCAGCGGTCTTCATTCCAGGAGTGGACAACTGGGAAGCAGACTTCCTCAGCAGAAACGATCTCCATCCAGGAGAGTGGGGTCTTCATCAAGAGGTCTTTGCAGAAGTGACAAGTCGTTGGGGAATTCCTCAAATAGACATGATGGCGTCCCGCCTCAACAAGAAACTTCAGAGATATTGTTCCAGGTCAAGGGACCCTCAAGCAATAGCGGTGGACGCCCTAGTGACACCGTGGGTGTTTCCGTCGGTCTATGTGTTCCCTCCACTTCCACTCATTCCAAAGGTGATAAAGATTATAAGAAGAACAAGGGTTCAGGCGATACTCATTGTTCCGGATTGGCCAAAAAGGGCCTGGTATCCAGATCTTCAGGAGTTGCTCATTGAAGATCCCTGGCCTCTTCCTCTACGGGAGGATCTGTTACAACAAGGGCCGCATGTGTATCAAGACTTACCGCGGCTGCGTTTGACAGCATGGCGGTTGAACGCCAAATCCTAGCCCGGAATGGTATTCCCAGTGAAGTCATTCCCACACTTTTTCAGGCTAGAAAAGAAGTAACTGCAAAGCATTACCACCATATTTGGAGAAAATGTGTCTTGGTGTGAATCCAAGAAGGCTCCTACGGAAGAATTTCAACTGGGGCGTTAGCTCCATATTTTGCAAGCAGGTGTGGATGCGGGCCTAAAGTTTGGCTCCATTAAAGTACAGATTTCGGCCTTATCAATCTTTTTTTCAGAAAGAATTGGCCTCCCTTCCAGAAGTTCAGACCTTCGTGAAGGGTGTGCTGCACATCCAACCTCCATTTGTGCCTCCTGTGGCACCGTGGGATCTTAATGTGGTATTGCAGTTCCTGCAATCTCATTGGTTTGAACCTTTGCGTAAGGTTGAGTTAAAATTCCTTACTTGGAAAGTAGTCATGTTGTTGGCCTTGGCGTCCGCAAGGCGGGTGTCTTAGTTGGCGGCTTTGTCTCACAAAAGCCCCTATTTAATCTTCCATGCTGATAGAGTGGAGTTGAGAACTCGTCAGCAATTTCTGCCAAAAGTAGTTAAATCATTTCACGTGAACCAGCCTATTGTGGTGCCAGTGGCTACTGACGCCTTGGCGGAATCGAAGTCTCTCGATGTGGTCAGAGCTTTGACAATCTATGTCGCCAGAACGGCTCAGATTCGGAAAATACAGGCTCTGTTTGTCCTGTGGGCTCCCAACAAGATTGGGGCTCCTGCTTCTAAGCAGACTATTGCGTGCTGGATCTGTAATACAATTCAGCAGGCTCATTCTACGGCAGGATTGCCGTTACCGAAATCGGTGAACGCCCATTCTACCAGAAAGGTGGGCTCATCCTGGGCGGCTGCCCGAGGGGTCTCGGCATTACAACTTTGCCAAGCTGCTACTTGGTCGGGATCAAACACCTTTGCGAAGTTCTACAAGTTTGATACCCTGGCTGAGGAGGACCTCTTGTTTGGTCAATCGGTCTGCAGAGTCATCCGCACTCTCCTGCCCGTTCTATAACTTTGGTATAAAACCCATGGTTCTTGAAGTATCCCCAGCATCCTCTAGGACGTATGAGAAAATAGGATTTCTCTAACGTCCTAGAGGATGCTGGGGACTCCGTAAGGACCATGGGGAGAGACGGGCTCCGCAGGAGACATGGGCACTTAAAGAAAGAATTTAGTTCCTGGTGTGCACTGGCTCCTCCCTCTCTGCCCCTCCTCCAGACCTCAGTTTGATTCTGTGCCCAGAGGAGCTGGGTGCTTTTCGGTGAGCTCTCCTGAGTTTGCTGATAGAAAGTTTTTTTGTTAGGTTTTTTATTTTCAGGGAGCTCTGATGGCAACAGACTCCCTGCATCGTGGGACTGAGGGGAGAGAAGCAGCCCTACTCTCTGAAGCTAGGTCCTGCTTCTTAGGCTACTGGACACCATTAGCTCCAGAGGGATCGGTATGCAGGATCTCACCCTCGCCGTCCGTCCCAGAGCCGCGCCGCCGTCCCCCTCGCAGAGCCGGAAGACTGAAGCCGGGTGAGTATGAAAAGCAAGAAGACTTCACAGGCGGCAGAAGGCTTAGTGATCTTCACTGGAGGTAACGCACAGCACTGCAGCTGTGCGCCATTGCTCCACACACCTACACATACTCCGGTCACTGTTAGGGTGCAGGGGGGGGGGGGCGCCCTGGGCAGCATTTGGGGCCTCATTCTGGCAAATGAACACATATATACAGCTGGGCACTGTATATATGTAGGAGCCCCCGCCAAAGAAATAAAATTTAAGCGGGACAGAAGCCCGCCGCCGAGGGGGCGGGGCTTCTCCCTCAGCACTCACCAGCGCCATTTTTTCTCCACAGCACGCTGAGAGGAAGCTCCCCAGGCTCTCCCCTGCTGATACACGATAGAAGAGGGTTGAAAAGAGAGGGGGGGGGCGCAAAAAAGTATATAATCAGCAGCTACTGGGTTAACATTAAGTTACGGTGTTATTCCTGGGTTGTATAGCTCTGGGGTGTGTGCTGGCATACTCTCTCTCTGTCTCTCCAAAGGGCCTCGTGGGGGAACGGTCTTCAGAAAGGACATTCCCTGTGTGTGTGGTGTATCGGTACGCTTGTGTCGACATGTCTGATGTGGAAGGCTATGTGGGAGAGGAGCGGGAGCAAATGAATGTGGTGTCTCCGCCTACGGCGCCGACACCTGATTGGATGGATATGTGGAAGGTTTTAAATGATAATGTAAATTCCTTGCATAAAAGATTAGACAAGGCTGATGCATTGGGACAGGCAGGGTCTCAACCCTTGCCTGTTCCTATGTCGCAGGGACCGTCGGGGTCTTATAAGCGCCCACTATCCCAAATTGTTGACACAGATACCGACATGGATTCTGACTCCAGTGTCGATTACGATGATGCAAAGTTACAGCCAAAGTTGGCTAAATCACTCCGATATATGATTATAGCAATTAAGGAAGTTTTGCACATCACAGAGGAAACCCCTGTCCCTGACACAAGGGTTTATATGTATAAGGGAAAGAAACCTGAGGTAACTTTTCCCCCCTCACACGAACTAAATGAGTTATGTGAAAAAGCTTGGGAATCTCCAGATAAAAAACTGCAGATTTCCAAACGGATTCTTATGGCGTATCCTTTCCCGCCAACGGACAGTTTACGATGGGAATCCTCCCCTAGGGTGGACAAAGCTTTAACACGCTTATCCAAAAAGGTAGCCCTGCCGTCCCAGGATACGGCTACCCTCAAGGATGCTGCTGATCGCAAACAGGAGGGTACCCTGAAGTCCATTTATACACATTCAGGTACCTTGCTCAGACCGGCAATCGCGTCGGCCTGGGTCTGTAGTGCAGTAGCGGCAAGGACTGATACCTTATCAGAGGAGTTTGATACCCTAGATAGGGATACTGTTTTATTGACCCTGGGGCATATTAAAGACGCTGTCCTTTATATGAGAGATGCTCAAAGAGACAGTCTGCTGGGTTCTAGAATAAACGCTATGTCGATTTCTGCCAGAAGGGTCCTGTGGACTCGGCAATGGACAGGTGATGCCGACTCTAAACGACATATGGAGGTTTTACCTTACAGGGGTGAGGAATTGTTCGGTGAAGGTCTCTGGGACCTGGTCTCCACAGCTACGGCTGGAAAGTCAAATTTTTTGCCTTATGTTCCCTCACAGCCTAAGAGAGCACGACATTATCAAATGCAGTCCTTTCGTTCACAAAGAAATAAGAAAGTCCGAGGTGCGTCCTTTCTTGCCAGTGGGAGGGGCAGAGGAAAGAAGCTGCACAATACAGCTAGTTGCCAGGAACAGAAGTCCTCCCCGGCCTCTGCAAAATCCACCGCATGACGCTGGGGCTCCAGTCGGGGCAAGTGGGGGCCCGTCTTCGGAATTTCAGCCACATGTGGGTTCACTCCCAGGTGGATCCCTGGGCAATAGAAATTGTGTCTCAGGGTTACAAGCTGGAATTCGAAGAGGTGCCTCCTCGCCGGTTTTTCAAATCGGCCCTACCGTCTTCCCCCCTAGAGAGGGAGATAGTGTTAAATGCAATACAAAAATTGTATCTTCAGCAGGTGGTGGTCGAGGTTCCCCTCCTTCAACAGGGAAGGGGTTATTATTCGACGATGTTTGTGGTTCCGAAACCGGACGGTTCGGTCAGACCCATATTGAATTTAAAATCTCTGAACCTATACTTGAAGAGGTTCAAGTTCAAGATGGAATCGCTAAGAGCGGTCATCGCCAGCCTGGAAGGGGGGGATTTTATGGTGTCGCTGGACATAAAGGATGCTTACCTTCATGTCCCCATTTATCCACCTCATCAGGCGTACCTAAGATTTGCGGTACAGGACTGTCATTACCAATTTCAGACGTTGCCGTTTGGTCTCTCAACGGCTCCGAGGATTTTCACCAAGGTAATGGCGGAAATGATGGTGCTCCTGCGCAAGCAGGGTGTCACAATTATCCCGTACTTGGACGATCTCCACATAAAAGTGAGATCAAGAGAGCAGTTGCTGAACAGCGTATCTCTTTCACTGAAAGTGTTACTACAACACGGCTGGATTCTCAATATCCCAAAGTCGCAGTTGGTTCCTACGACTCGTCTGCCTTTCTTGGGCATGATTCTGGACACGAACCAGAAAAGGGTTTATCTTCCGATAGAAAAAGCCCAGGAACTTATTACTCTGGTCAGGAACCTTTTGAAATCAAGACAGGTGTCCGTGCATCATTGCACTCGAGTCCTGGGAAAGATGGTGGCCTCATACGAGGCCATTCCCTTTGGCAGGTTCCATGCGAGGACTTTCCAATGGGATCTGTTGGACAAGTGGTCCGGATCACATCTACAGATGCATCGGGTGATCACCCTGTCCCCCAGGGCCAGGGTGTCGCTCCTGTGGTGGCTGCAGAGTGCTCACCTTCTCGAGGGCCGCAGATTCGGCATTCAGGATTGGATTCTGGTGACCACGGACGCAAGCCTCCGAGGTTGGGGAGCAGTCACACAGGGAAGAAATTTCCAGGGTCTTGGGTCAAGTCAAGAGACTTGTCTGCACATCAACATCCTGGAACTAAGAGCCATATACAACGCCCTACGTCAAGCGGAGGCCTTACTTCGCGACCAACCAGTTCTGATCCAGTCAGACAACATCACCGCAGTGGCTCATGTAAACCGCCAAGGCGGCACAAGGAGCAGAGCGGCAATGGCGGAAGCTACCAGGATTCTTCGCTGGGCGGAGAATCATGTAAGCGCACTGTCAGCAGTGTTCGTTCCGGGAGTGGACAACTGGGAAGCAGACTTCCTCAGCAGACAGGACCTCCACCCGGGAGAGTGGGGACTTCATCCAGAAGTCTTCGCACAGATTGTGAGTCGGTGGGAACTGCCACAGATAGACATGATGGCGTCCCGCCTCAACAAAAAGCTACAGAGGTATTGCGCCAGGTCCAGAGATTCTCAGGCAGTAGCGGTAGACGCCCTCGTGACACCGTGGGGGTTCCGGTCCGTCTATGTATTTCCTCCTCTTCCTCTAATACCCAAGGTGTTGAGAATAGTAAGAAGAAAAGGAGTGAGAACATTCCTCGTTGTTCCAGATTGGCCACGACGGACCTGGTATCCAGATCTGCAGGAAATGCTCACGGAAGATCCGTGGCCTCTTCCTCTAAGGCTGGACCTGTTGCAACAGGGACCCTGTCTGTTCCAAGACTTACCGCGGCTGCGTTTGACGGCATGGCGGTTGAACGCCGGATCCTAGCGGAAAAAGGTATTCCGGTTGAGGTTATCCCTACGCTGATAAAGGCTAGGAAGGACGTGACAGCAAAACATTATCACCGTCTATGGCGAAGATATGTTTCTTGGTGTGAGGCCAGGGATGCTCCTACGGAAGAATTCCATCTGGGCCGTTTCCTTCACTTCCTACAAACTGGAGTGGATTTGGGCCTTAAATTAGGCTCCATTAAGGTCCAGATTTCGGCCCTATCCATTTTCTTTCAAAAATAATTGGTTTCTCTCCCAGAAGTTCAGACTTTTGTTAAGGGAGTACTGCATATTCAGCCTCCGTTTGTGCCTCCGGTGGCGCCTTGGGACCTTAATGTGGTCTTGGACTTTCTAAAGTCACACTGGTTTGAGCCACTGAAAACGGTGGAGTTGAAATATATCACTTGGAAGGTGGTCATGTTATTAGCCCTAGCTTCGGCTAGGCGAGTGTCGGAATTAGCGGCTTTATCACATAAAAGCCCCTATTTGGCTTTCCATATGGATAGAGCGGAATTGCGGACACGTCCTCAGTTCCTGCCAAAAGTGGTTTCATCCTTTCATATGAACCAACCTATTGTGGTGCCTGTGGCTACATGGGACTTAGAGGATTCCGAGTCCCTTGATGTGGTCAGGGCTTTGAAGATTTATGTAGCCAGGACGGCTAGAGTCCGACAAACAGAAGCACTGTTTGTTCTGTATGCAGCCAACAAGCTTGGCGGCCCTGCTTCAAAGCAGACTCTGGCTCGCTGGATCTGTAACATGATTCAGCAAGCGCATTCTACGGCTGGTTTGCCGTTACCAAAATCGGTCAAGGCCCATTCCACTAGGAAAGTGGGCTCTTCTTGGGCGGCTGCCTGAGGGGTCTCTGCACTACAGCTGTGTCGAACTGCTACTTGGTCAGGTACAAACACCTTTGCAAAATTCTATAAGTTTGATACCCTGGCTGAGGAGGACCTCACGTTTGCTCAATCGGTGCTGCAGAGTCATCCGCACTCTCCCGCCCGTTTGGGAGCTTTGGTATAATCCCCATGGTCCTTACGGAGTCCCCAGCATCCTCTAGGACGTTAGTGAAAATAAGATTTTACTTACCGGTAAATCTATTTCTCGTAGTCCGTAGAGGATGCTGGGCGCCCGTCCCAAGTGCGAACTTCTTCTGCAATACTTGTATATAGTTATTGCTTCAATAAGGGTTACGTTATTGTTGCATCGGGCATGAACTGATGCTATGTTATTGTCATACTGTTTACTGGATTGTTATCACAAGCTATACGGTGTGATTGGTGTGGCTGGTATGAATCTTGCCCTTGGATTAACAAAAATCCTTTCCTCGTACTGTCCATCTCCTCTGGGCACAGTTCTCTAACTGAGGTCTGGAGGAGGGGCAGAGAGGGAGGAGCCAGTGCACACCAGGAACTAAATTCTTTCTTAAAGTGCCCATGTCTCCGTCTCTCCCCATGGTCCTTACGGAGTCCCCAGCATCCTCTACGGACTACGAGAAATAGATTTACCGGTAAGTAAAATCTTATTTTTAATACCTACCGGTAAATCCTTTTCTCTTAGTCCGTAGAGGATGCTGGGCGCCCGTCCCAGTGCGGGCTGTATCTGCAGTTTGGTTATGCTCATGTTAAGTTCAGTCAGTCTGTGACTGATGTTGGTCATGCCGTTGCATGCGTTGTTGTTGAATGCCATGTTGTACGGCGTGTTTGAGGTGTGAGCTGGTATGTATCTCACCTTAGTTTTTAAAAACATTAAACAAATCCTTTTCCTCGAAATGTCCGTCTCCCTGGGCACAGTTCCTATACCTGGAGTCTGGAGGAGGGGCATAGAGGGAGGAGCCAGTTCACACCCCTTTTAAAGTCTTAAAGTGCCCATGTCTCCTGCGGATCCCGTCTATACCCCATGGTTCTTGAAGCATCCCCAGCATCCTCTACGGACTAAGAGAAAAGGATTTACCGGTAGGTATTAAAATCCTATTTATTTTTTTTTGGTGTTTTGGATTTTATTTGTATGTGGCACTGTACAACATGACTAAAAATGGGGTTATGGCACAAGGTCATACTCTTACAAACGTCAAACCGAAAGTTGTGCGTATAAAAATGGGCTGTGGCTTTGTGACAACTATGCCACGCCCCCATTTTTGCGCATAGTGGCTCTTACCCTTGACTACAGATATTTTCTGGCTCTCTGCCTCCGACTGGTTGACCATCCCCGATCTATAGGTTACATGCTGGGGTTTTTTTATTTTTGTTTTTTTGTTACCTTTTTGCATTTTGAAAACATCTAATGTAGCTATCTAAAATGGTAATGCTGGATAGTTATATTCTGGTGATTTATATTCCGTATCTTAGATTGCATATATGTGTATTTTAATGTAATAAGTGTGTTTGTATATTATATTAATGTCCATAGTGTTAATTTAGGTTATGTTTGGACACTCAGCGCTGTTTTTATCTGTGCGTATGTTAGTAGAAATCCTGTTATTCCTGCTGCTTACTTTCGATACTCAAGGAAAAGATGCATTGTACTGCCAACCTTATGCTTAAGGTAGGAAGCTGCTAATCTATCCTCTCCTGACTAATGGTAAACGGGAATTTGTTTGGAACTCAGGGAGGTTTCCCTCGCTGGGTCTGGTATTAACCCCTATGGTCAATGTGAACCGTCCACTCGTAAATGGTTCTAGGAGATAGGTTTTATTCTGGTAAATCTTTCCTTGATTGACCTGCCCTTCTAATATAAAAAAAATAAAGAATATGGATATCAGTTGTTCTATATTTTGACATAGGATTAGGTACATAAAGAAAACACATCTGATGCAAGTTTCCCCCTAAGTATATATTTTTGTTTCTTACAGAGGAAATCATGGGGGTGAAAGTGCAGCGTCCTCGTTGCTTTTTTGACATAACAATTAACAATGTACCAGGTAAGTCTGAGTTGGAGAAAATAAGGTAGAATTTGCTCTCCAGTCTCCGCTTCTTTAATGGAACTTTATTGTATAAGTGATCAGGGCTCATGTATTGTCCTTTATGACAGGTGCGTTTTTCATTTTTATTCCTCCCCCTGCCTTTATTCATTATATAAACACTATTGCCCAGATTTATCAAGCCTTGGAGAGTGATAAATAGCACGGTGATAAAGTACCAACCAATCCGCTCCTAACTGCCATTTTGCAAACACAGCCTGTACCATGGCCATTAGGAGCTCATTGGCTGGTACTTTAGTACCGTGCTATTTATCACTCTCCAAGGCTTGATAAATGGACCCCTTTGTTTCATGTAGGACTAATGGTAATGTTCTTTCTTATCAACATCCTTTGATATTTAGTTAAATTCTTAGGTAATGACTTATGTAAAATAGGGTGAGTTGATAACATGGGAATGTCTTGATATTTTACGTTTTTTCTGACTGTCTTGTAGCTGGAAGAGCTGTCTTTGAACTGTTTACAGACGTTTGTCCAAAAACTTGTGAAAATTTCCGCGGTCTCTGTACAGGTGGGTTAACTGGCTGTATGTGTTGTGTATTTGTTCATTTTATGCTTGAACATCTTGCGATAACTCCCACCCGCATCCTTTCCTTCCAGTGAGTCACTAATAGCGATTTGTGTCTCATACAGACAGTATTATGTGCAGCCTTTTGGTTCTGTTCACCTTTTAATTGCAAACATGCCCTCAGGTCACCACTAGTAATCTAGTTTATTCCCATTATGTCGCATACTTTCACCCATGTTATAGGCATTTATTTTGTTACCAAAATATGCATTTGAACTTGGGAACTAAATCCCAAAAGTATTTTTCTACATCATCAGAAACCACTGAACCACTTTGGTAAATGGTACGCTACAGGCAAGGGATAGGTTAGGGGTAAACTAATGTTGATACCGCAGGGTCGGTGACATGTCTATAATGGGCGCAATATGCGCTGTGTACCCAGAGATTCTTCGACGTCTGTGCAGTTGCCCCTTCCGTGTTCTGTGTAGCTCACATCAGCATGGTCCTTTTTCCAGAGCATTTACCAATCTATATGTATGTCCTTTTTCCAGAGGAAAGGTGGCATTGCACAACACATAACAAACGCCCTCTTTCCGGTTAAGCATTCAGAAACATGGTGCCGCATGGCACTTTCCTATGTTTTGAGTATGCATCAAATTTTCTAATACGTAGCCGAAAAGATGGCCAAACCATTGTGAGTATGGGAGGGGGCAGCTGCATGGGACCAAGCCATATTTGGTCACTGCCAGTGCAAGAAAGTGGAAGTAATCCCACATGCAGTGGATCCCCTCATGTCTTAAAACATCATTAGGCATGGGTGAGGCTCAGTAGCAATGGGGTCAATTGTATTCAGCGACAGTTGAATAGAGCCAGGAATTAGCTCCCGACACTATTCAATTCAGCTCCAGTTAAGTCGGCGATGGCCCGTTCTCGCCGACTAAACAGGTTGTTTTGTCGGGAGAACGGGCATACTCCGACTTAATTCCCCGGCGCGAGGCTGATTCCCGACAGAATCAGCCTTGCGCCGGCCGCACTTTTGTCGGGTTTCTTCTCTCATCCCCGACAATTGAGGGTCACTCGTCGCTGTATTGAATAGCGCCGGGAGCAAACTCTCGGCGCTGTTCAACTGTCAGTGAATTGAATCGACCCCATTGTGCATTAGTTAATAGATAATACGTGACCGTGACATCTATTGCATCTATTAAATTACCCTACTGACACATGCTCTAAGTTGATTCTAGCTATCATTTTATAGACTATAGTTGTAATGGTAGAATATGGTTGCTATGGTAACACTTCCGCTTGTTGGGGGTAATTCCAAGTTGATCGCAGCAGGAAAATTTTAGCAGTTGGACAAAACGATGGCCCTCATTCCGAGTTATTCGCTCGCTAGCCGCTTTTCGCAGCAGTGCACACGCTAAGCCGCCGCCCTCTGGGAGTGTATCTTAGCTTGGCTGAATTGCGAACGAAGTATTCGCAATATTGCGAAAATATTTTTCTTTGCAGTTTCTGAGTAGCTCGAGACTTACTCTTCCAGTGCGATCAGTTCAGTGCTTGTCGTTCCTGGTTTGACGTCACAAACACACCCAGCGTTCGCCCAGACACTCCCCCGTTTCTCCAGCCACTCCCGCGTTTTTCCCAGAAACGGCAGCGTTTTTTCACACACTCCCATAAAACGGCCAGTTTCCGCCCAGAAACACCCACTTCCTGTCAATCACACTACGATCAGCAGAACGAAGAAAAAACCTCATAATGCCGTGAGTAAAATACCAAACTTCTTAGCAAATTTACTTGGCGCAGCCGCAGTGCGAACATTGCGCATGCGCAGTTAGCGGAAAATTGCACCGATGCGAAGGAAAAGAACGAGCGAACACCTCTGAATGAGGGCCCATGTGCACTGCAGGGGGAGCAGATATAACCTGTGCAGAGGGAGATAGATTTGGGTGTGGTGAGTTCAATCTGCAATCTAAATTGCAGTGTAAAAATAAAGCAGCCAGTATTTACCCTGCACAGAAACAAAATAACCCACCCAAATCTAACTCTCTCTGCAAATGTTATATCTGCCCCCCCTGCAGTGCACATGGTTTTGCCCAACTGCTAAAAATGTTCCTGCTGCGATCAACTTGGAATTACCCCCGTTCTTTTTTGAACATGTGTCAAATATTCCCCATTTTAAGGTTTCTGTCCAAAGAAGAGTGTGGCAAAATAATATGGTATTCTAATTTCTCCATGCTGCCACTGTCGGTCACCATGCTGGCGTCACCCACTACACTGGGAGATAATGAACTCATCCTACGGTTATAGTTTACAGCCATTCGTCTCTCATGACCTAAACTGAACCTGAATCTTAATGAAATTATGCATTGCACAGAATTACCATAATGTTCAAATTGTAGTCTAGATAGAATGCATGCCATTTATGAAGGAATCTGAATCAGACCGTTAAATAGAGTAGTGAGAGTTGAAGGTTTATCGTTCTGACTCCACAGCTTTGTTCCCAACACCCTCCTGCCTTCCTAGGTGCAGTTCAAGGGGCATCATGTAAATCTGTCAAAGAACATCTGTGACGGTCTTTTTCTGGCATACTTAGAGCAATTTCATGCAAGATACACTATGCTGCACTTTTTATTGTATGTGCAATGTTCATTGGCCCTCATTCCGAGTTGTTCGCTCGGTATTTTTCATCGCATCGCAATGAAAATCCGCTTAGTACGCATGCGCAATGTTCGCACTGCGACTGCGCCAAGTAACTTTGCTATGTAGAAAGTAATTTTACTCACGGCTTTTTCATCGCTCCGGCGAACGTAATGTGATTGACAGGAAATGGGTGTTACTGGGCGGAAACACGGCGTTTCAGGGGCGTGTGGCTGAAAACGCTACCGTTTCCGGAAAAAACGCAGGAGTGGCCGGAGAAACGGTGGGAGTGCCTGGGCGAACGCTGGGTGTGTTTGTGACGTCAACCAGGAACGACAAGCACTGAACTGATCGCACAGGCAGAGTAAGTCTGAAGCTACTCTGAAACTGCTAAGTAGTTAGTAATCGCAATATTGCGAATAAATCGGTCGCAATTTTAAGAAGCTAAGATTCACTCCCAGTAGGCGGCTTAGCGTGTGTAACTCTGCTAAATTCGCCTTGCGACCGAACAACTCGGAATGAGGGCCATTGTTTTAAATTAGCATGGCTTTTTGTCTACATATTATGGTGCCTACACGCGGAGCAATGTCTCACGGAATGGCCCATCGTGGCTGGTATACACAATTGCAGAAGCCTGCAGCAACGAACGAGCTCGTGACCGTGCTACATTCGGCAGCAAGACAACGCTAGCGACCGCCCCAGATTTTCGTGCATATACAAAAGATCTGAGGCTGTCGCTAGCGCCCAGCAGGTGCGCACATAGCTATCGTTCATACACATGGAACTACGTAAGCGATATGTCGTTTCGATCGGGAACGCCCATATCGTTGGTAAAATAGTTCCATGTGAATGCACATTTATAATAGGCGCTATTATAGTAAGTCCTGGATGAATTGATATTATGTTACGATCAGGTTTGTTAGCAATGTGGTGGATGAGCTCTTATTTTTGGCCAAACCTCATTCTTACTCCATGTTGTAAAGTGTATCCTAATTATTTTGACTAATACCATTTTCTCTTACATCCTAGAGGATGTTGGGGACTCTGTAAGGACCATGGGGATAGACGGGCTCCGCAGGAGACATGGGCACTAAAAAAGAACTTTAGGTATGGGTGTGCACTGGCTCCTCCCTCTATGCCCCTCCTCCAGACCTCAGTTAGAGAACTGTGCCCAGAGGAGACTGGGTGCATTACAGGGGAGCTCTCCTGAGTTTTCCTGAAAGAAAGTATTTTAGTTAGGTTTATTATTTTCAGGGAGCCTGCTGGCAACAGGCTCCCTGCATCGTGGGACTGAGGGGAGAGAAGCAGACCTACTTAAATGCTAGGCTCTGCTTCTTAGGCTACTGGACACCATTAGCTCCAGAGGGAGTCGGAACGCAGGTCTCACCCTCGCCGTTCGTCCCGGAGCCGCGCCGCCGTCCTCCTCACAGAGCCGGAAGATAGAAGCCGGGTGACTATGTGAAGATAGAAGACCAGAGGCGGCAGAAGACTTCAGTTCTTCACTGAGGTAACGCGCAGCGGTAACGCTGCGCGCCATTGCTCCCACACAACACACACACAGCAGGCACTGTAAGGGTGCAGGGGGGGGGAGCCCTGGGCAGCAATTAAACCTCTGATCTGGCTCAAATATAGATATATAGGCTCTATACTATATATATATATATATATATATATATATATATATATATATATATATATATATATATATATATATATATATATATATATATATATATATAATATAAAGATCCCCCGCCAGTTTTGAAAGAATTTAGATGGACCGAAGCCCGCCGCTGAGGGGGCGGAGCTTGATCCTCAGCACTCACCAGCGCCATTTTCTCCACAGCACACCGAGTATGTGAAAATAAAAGACCAGAGGCGATAGAAGACTTCGGTTCTTCACTGAGGTAACGCTGCGCGCCATTGCTCCCACACAACACTCACACAGCAGGCACTGTAAGGGTGCAGGGCGCAGGGGGGGGCGCCCTGGGCAGCAATTAAACCTCCGATCTGGCTGAAATATAGATATATAGGCTCTATACTATATATATGAGATCCCCCACCAGTTTTGAAAGATTTTAGCGGGACCGAAGCCCGCGCTGAGGGGGCGGAGCTTGATCCTCAGCACTCACCAGCGCCATTTTCTCCACAGCACACTGCTGAGAGGAAGCTCCCCGGACTCTCCCCTGCTGAACACGGTGAAAGAGGGTTTGAAAGAAGGGGGGGGAGGGGCACATAATTTGGCGCAGTGTAATAATAAAAAAAGCGCTGTCTGGGTAAAAATATTTGTTTCTCTAACGTCCTAAGTGGATGCTGGGGACTCCGTAAGGACCATGGGGAATAGCGGCTCCGCAGGAGACTGGGCACATCTAAAGAAAGCTTTAGGACTATCTGGTGTGCACTGGCTCCTCCCCCTATGACCCTCCTCCAAGCCTCAGTTAGATCTCTGTGCCCGAACGAGAAGGGTGCACACTAGGGGCTCTCCTGAGCTTCTTAGTGAAAGTTTTAGATTAGGTTTTTTATTTTCAGTGAGACCTGCTGGCAACAGGCTCACTGCATCGAGGGACTAAGGGGAGAAGAAGCGAACTCACCTGCGTGCAGAGTGGATTGGGCTTCTTAGGCTACTGGACATTAGCTCCAGAGGGACGATCACAGGCCCAGCTTGGATGGGTCCCAGAGCCGCGCCGCCGGCCCCCTTACAGAGCCAGAAGGCAGAAGAGGTCCGGAAAATCGGCGGCAGAAGACGTCCTGTCTTCAACAAGGTAGCGCACAGCACTGCAGCTGTGCGCCATTGCTCTCAGCACACTTCGGTCACTGAGGGTGCAGGGCGCTGGGGGGGGGGCGCCCTGAGACGCAATAAAAACACCTTGGATGGCAAAAAAAATGCATCACATATAGCTCCTGGGCTATATGGATGCATTTAACCCCTGCCAGAATCCATAAAAAAGCAGGAGAAAAGTCCGCGAAACAGGGGCGGAGCCTATCTCCTCAGCACACTGGCGCCATTTTCCCTCACAGCTCCGTTGGAGGGAAGCTCCCTGTCTCTCCCCTGCAGTCACTACACTACAGAAAGGGTTAAAAAAGAGAGGGGGGCACTAATTAGGCGCAGTATTAACTATACAGCAGCTATAAGGGGAAAAACACTTATATAAGGTTATCCCTGTATATATATAGCGCTCTGGTGTGTGCTGGCAAACTCTCCCTCTGTCTCCCCAAAGGGCTAGTGGGGTCCTGTCCTCTATCAGGGCATTCCCTGTGTGTGTGCTGTATGTCGGTACTTTTGTGTCGACATGTATGAGGAGAAAAATGATGTGGAGACGGAGCAGATTGCCTGTAATAGTGATGTCACCCCCTAGGGGGTCGACACCTGAGTGGATGAACTGTTGGAAGGAATTACGTGACAGTGTCAGCTCTGTATAAAAGACAGTGGTTGACATGAGACAGCCGGCTACTCAGCTTGTGCCTGTCCAGTCGTCTCATAGGCCGTCAGGGGCTCTAAAGCGCCCGTTACCTCAGATGGCAGATATAGACGCCGACACGGATACTGACTCCAGTGTCGACGGTGAAGAGACGAATGTGACTTCCAGTAGGGCCACACGTTACATGATTGAGGCAATGAAAAATGTTTTACACATTTCTGATAATACGAGTACCACCAAAAAAGGGGTATTGTGTTCGGTGAGGAAAAACTACCTGTAGTTTTCCTGAATCTGAGAAATTAAATGAGGTGTGTGATGATGCGTGGGTTTCCCCCGATAACAACGGATAATTTCTAAAATGTTATTGGCATTATATCCTTTCCCGCCAGAGGTTAGGGTGCGTTGGGAAACACCCCCTAGGGGGGATAAAGCGCTCACACGCTTGTAAGGGCTCTACCTTCGCCTGAGATGGCCGCCCTTAAGGATCCTGCTGATAGAAAGCAGGAGGGTATCCTAAAAGGTATTTACACACATACTGGTGTTATACTGCGACCAGCAATCGCCTCAGCCTGGATGTGCAGTGCTGGGTTGGCGTGGTCGGATTCCCTGACTGAAAATATTGATACCCTAGATAGGGACAGTATATTTTTGCCTATAGAGCATTTAAAAGATGCATTTTTATATATGCGTGATGCACAGCGGAATATTTGCCGACTGGCATCAAGTCTAAGCGCGTTGTCCATTTCTACCGGTAGAGGGTTATGGACACGTCAGTGGTCAGGTGATGCGTATTCCAAACGGCATTTGGAAGTATTGCTTTATTAAGGGAGGAGTTATTTGGGGTCGGTCTTTCAGACCTCGTGGCCACGGCAACAGCTGGGAATTCCACGTTTGTACCCCAGGTCGCCTCTCAACATGAGAAGACGCCGTATTATCAGGCGCAGTCTTTTCGTGGACAAGCGGGCAAAAGGTTCCTCATTTCTGCCCCGTGACAGAGGGAGAGGAAAAAGGCTGCAGAAATCAGCCAGTTCCCAGGAACAGAAACCCTCTCCCGCCTCTGCCAAGCCCTCAGTATACGCTGGGGCTTTACAAGCAGAATCAGGCACGGTGGGGGGCCCGTCTCAATAAATTTCAGCGCGCAGTGGGCTCACTCGCAAGTAGACCCCTGGATCCTTCAGGTGATATCTCAGGGGTACAAATTAGAATTCGAGACGTCTCCCCGTCGCCGTTTCCTAAAGTCGGCTTTACCGATGTCTCCTTCTGACAGGTAGACAGGTTTGGAAGCCATTCACAAGCTGTATTCCCAGCAGGTGATAATCAAGATACCCCTCCTGCAACAGGGAACGGGGTATTATTCCACACTGTTGTGGTACCGAAGCCGGACGGCTCGGTGAGACCGATTCTAAATCTAAAATCTTTGAACACTTACGTACAGAGGTTCAAATTCAAGATTGAGTCACTCAGAGCAGTGATTGCGAACCTGGAAGAAGGGGACTACATGATGTCTCGGGACATCAAGGATGCTTACCTTCATGTCAAAATTTACCCTTCTCACCAAGGGTACCTCAGGTTTATGGTACAGAACTGTCACTATCAGTTCAGACGCTGCCGTATGGATGGTACACGGCACCCCGGGTCTTTACCAAGGTAATGGCCGAAATGATGATATTCCTTCGAAGGAAGTGAATTTTAGTTATCCCTTCCTTGGACAATTCCCTGATAAGGGTAAGATCCAGGGAACAGTTGGAGGTCGGTGTAGCACTATCTCAGGTAGTGTTGCGGCAGCACGATTGGATTCTCAATATTCCAAAATCGCACCTGGTTCCGACGACGTGTCTTCTGTTCCTAGGGATGATCCTGGACACAGTCCAGAAAAAGGTGTTTCTCCCGGAGGAGAAAGCCAGGGATTTATCCGAGCTAGTCAGGAACCTCCTAAAACCGAGCCAAGTCTCAGTGCATCAATGCACAAGGGTTCTGGGTAAAATGGTGGCTTCCTACGAAGCAATCCCATTCGGCAGATTCCACGCAAGAACTTTCCTGTGGGACCTTCTGGACAAATGGTCCGGATCGCATCTTCAGATGCATCAGCGGATAACCCTCTCACCAAGGACAAGGGTGTCCCTCCTGTGGTGGTTGCAGAGTGCTCATCTTCTAGAGGGCCGCAGATTAGGCATTCAGGACTGGGTCCTGGTGACCACTGATGCCAGCCTGCGAGGCTGGGGAGCAGTCACACAGGGAAGGAATATCCAGGGCTTATGGTCAAGCCTGGAGACATCACTTCACATAAATATCCTGAAGCTAAGGGACATTTACAATGCTCTAAGCTTAGCAAGACCTCTGCTTCAAGGTCAGCCGGTGTTGATCCAGTCGGACAACATCACGGCAGTCATCCACGTAAACAGACAGGGTGGCACAAGAAGCAGGAGGGCAATGGCAGAAGCTGCAAGGATTCTTCGCTGGGCGGAAAATCATGTGATAGCACTGTCAGCAGTATTCATTCCGGGAGTGGACAACTGGGAAGCAGACTTCCTCAGCACGACCTCCACCCGAGAGAGTGGGGACTTCACCCAGAAGTCTTCAACATGATTAAAAACTCGACAGGTATTGCGCCAGGTCCAGGGACCCTCAGACAATAAGCTGTAGACGCTCTGGTAACACCGTGGGTGTACCAGTCAGGGTATGTGTTCCCTCCTCTGCCTCTCATACCCAAGGTACTGAGATTGATAAGATGGAGAGGAGTAAGCACTATATTCGTGGTTCCGGATTGGCCAAGAAGGACTTGGTAACCGGAACTTCAAGAGATGCTCGCGGAGGATCCGTGGCCTCTACCTCTAAGAAGGGACCTGCTCCAGCAAGGACCCTGTCTGTTCCAAGACTTACCGCGGCTGCGTTTGACGGCATGGCGGTTGAACGCCGGATCCTGAAGGAAAAAAGGCATTCCGGATGAAGTCATCCCTATCCTGATCAAAGCCAGGAAGGATGTAACCACAAAAACATTATCACCGCAATTGGCGAAAATATGTTGCGTGGTGCGAGGCCAGTAAGGCCCGACGGAGGAAATTCAACTGGGTCGATTCCTACATTTCCTGCAAACAGGAGTGTCTATGGGCCTGAAATTGGGGTCCATTAAGGTTCAAATTTCGGCCCTGTCAATTTTCTTCCAAAAAGAACTAGCTTCAGTCCCTGAAGTTCAGACGTTTGTAAAAGGGGTACTGCATATACAGCCTCCTTTTGTGCCTCCAGTGGCACTTTGGGATCTCAATGTAGTTTTGGGTTCCAAAAGTCACATTGGTTTGAACCACTTAAATCTGTGGAGTTAAAATATCTCACATGGAAAGTGGTCATGCTGTTGGCCCTGGCCTGGGCCAGGCGCGTGTCAGAATTGGCGGCTTTATCCTGAAAAAGCCCTTATCTGATTTTCCATTCGGACAGGGCGGAATTGAGGACTCGTCCTCAGTTTCTCCCCAAGGTGGTTTCAGCGTCTCACCTGAACCAACCTATTGGTGGTGCCTGCGGCTACTAGGGACTTGGAGGCCTCCAAGTTGCTAGACGTTGTCAGTGCCCTGAAAATATATGTTTCCAGGACGGCTGGAGTCAGGAAATCTGACTCGCTGTTTATCCTGTGTGCACCCAACAAGCTGGGTGCTCCTGCTTCTAAGCAGACTATTGCTCGTTGGATTTGTAGTACAATTCAGCTTGCACATTCTGTGGCAGGCCTGCCACAGCCAAAAATCTGTAAATGCCCACTCCACAAGGAAGGTGGGCTCATCTTGGGCGGCTGCCCGAGGGGTCTCGGCTTTACAACTTTGCCGAGCAGCTACTTGGTCAGGAGCAAATACGTTTGTAAAATTCTATAAAATTGATATCCTGGCTGAGGAGGACCTGGAGTTCTCTCATTTGGTGCTGCAGAGTCATCCGCACTCTCCCGCCCGTTTGGGAGCTTTGGTATAATCCCCATGGTCCTTACGGAGTCCCCAGCATCCACTTAGGACGTTAGAGAAAATAAGAATTTACTTACCGATAATTCTATTTCTCATAGTCCGTAGTGGATGCTGGGCGCCCATCCCAAGTGCGGATTGTCTGCAATACTTGTACATAGTTATTGTTACAAAAATCGGGTTATTATTGTTGTGAGCCATCTTTCAGAGGCTCCTCTGTTATCATGCTGTTAACTGGGTTCAGATCACAGGTTATACGGTGTGATTGGTGTGGCTGGTATGAGTCTTACCCGGGATTCAAAATCCTTCCTTATTGTGTACGCTCGTCCGGGCACAGTGTCCTAACTGAGGCTTGGAGGAGGGTCATAGGGGGAGGAGCCAGTGCACACCAGATAGTCCTAAAGCTTTCTTTAGATGTGCCCAGTCTCCTGCGGAGCCGCTATTCCCCATGGTCCTTACGGAGTCCCCAGCATCCACTACGGACTATGAGAAATAGAATTATCGGTAAGTAAATTCTTATTTTTTCCCCGGGTGGGTGTGTGCTGGCATACTCTCTCTCTGTCTCTCCAAAGGGCCTTGTGGGGGAACTGTCTTCAGATAAGAGAATTCCCTGAGTGTGTGGTGTGTCGGTACGCGTGTGTCGACATGTCTGAGGTAGAAGGCTCTCTTAGGGAGGAGGTAGAGCAAATGTGTGTGGTGTCTCAGTCGGCAGCACCGACACCTGACTGGTTGGATATGTGGAATGTTTTAAGTGCTAATGTGAATTTATTGCACAAAAGGTTGGACAAAGCTGAGTCCAGGGAGTGTACAGGGAGTCAAGCCCTGCCTGCCACTATGTCGCAGGGACCTTCTAGGTCTCAAAAGCGCCCACTATCCCAAATGGTAGACACTGATACCGACACGGATTCTGACTAGTGTCGACTACGATGATGCAAAGTTACAGCCAAAATTGGCTAAAAGTATTCAATATATGATTATTGCAATAAAGGATGTGTTGCATATCACAGAGGACCCCCTGTCCCTGACACGAGGGTACACATGTATAAGGAAAAGAGACCCGAGGTAAACTTTCCCCCATCTCATGAGCTGAACGAGTTATTTGAAAAGGCTTGGGAATCTCCAGACAAGAAACTGCAGATTCCCAAAAGGATTCTTATGGCGTATCCTTTCCCAAATACGGACAGGATACGGTGGGAATCCTCCCCAAGGGTGGACAAAGCGTTGACACGTTTATCCAAAAAAGAGGATTTTGGTACTTACCGATAAATCCATTTCTCTGAATCCTCTAGGGAACACTGGAGTCCTATACAGTAGGGGTGTGAAGCCTTGAACCGGAGGTGTGGCACAATCTAAAATTAGCATTGTCTGCACAGCCGGTTCCTCCCCCTTCACATCCCTCCTCCGTCAGTTTGAAAAATTTGACTGAGAGAATAGGACATGACACTATAGCACATGGCGAGGAACCGAACCGTACAACATATCAAACAGCGGCCAAGAACTCTTAACCGAATAACGCTGTTTGCACGAACTGTTTAAAACAAGAACTTTGAACACAGCAGGTTGACAGCACCGAGGCGGACGTCCAGTGTCCCCTAGAGGATTCAGAGAATGGATTTATCAGTAAGTACCAAAATCCTCTCTTCTCTTTCATCCACTAGGGGACACTGGAGTCCTATACAGTAGGGGACGTCTCAAAGTTTTCCCTCAGGGAGGGAGTGCTGTCTGTGGCCTGCAAAACTAAACGTCCGAACTTAGATTCTCCGGACGCAAAAGTATCAAACTTGTAAAATTTTGCGAACGTGTGGGCTGAAGACCACGTCGCCGCCCTGCAAAGTTGAGTAGTGGAAGCACCCCTGGCAGCCGCCCACGAGGCACCCACTGATCGGGTAGTATGAGCACCCGTCTGAACCGGAACCTGTTTGCCACAGGAAATATAAGCTTGCCGAATGGCAAGTCTAATCCATCTAGACAAAGACTGCTTAGATGCCGGCCAACCCTTCTTTGGCCCATCGTAAAGAACAAACAAATGGTCCGACTTTCTGAAGGACGACGTAACCTGTACGTATACCCGTAAAGCTTGGACAACATCCAATGACACGTCCTCATCTGTGAGACCCTGGAAAGATGGAACCACTATTGGCTGGTTTACGTGAAACCCCGAAACCACCTTAGGAAGGAAGTCAGCTCTTGTACGGAGTTCCGCAATATCCTCATGAAAAACTAAAAAAGGACTCTTACAGGATAAGGCTCCCAATTCAGAAACCCGCCCCATGGTGCCGTGGGAGGGCGAAAAGGGGGTTGAATCCTCAGGAACCCCCTGTAAAAAGGTTTGAATCTCTAGCAAGGATGCTAGCCGCTGTTGAAAAAGGATGGAGAGAGAGACGAAATCTGAACCTTCAAAGAGCCCAGTCTGAGTCCTCCCTCTAGACCGGCCTGAAGGAAAAGTAGAAGTCGAGATAAATGGAAATTCGTTGAATTCCATCCCCGCTCCTGACACCAAGCCATGTACCGTCTCCAAATCCTGTAGTAGTGCCTGGCTGTGACCGGCTTCCTAGCGGCAATCATTGTAGGAATGGCCGTTCGTGGAATCCCTCTGTTCCTTAAGACCCGGGTTTCAATAGCCACGCCGTCAAACGCAGCCTGTTCAGGTCGGGGTATAGGAACGGTCCCTGAGATAGCAGGTCCTCTCTCTGAGGTAACCTCCAAGGATCTTCCGCAAGTAACCCCCGCAGGTCGGAGTACCAACTCCTGCGGGCCCAATCTGGTGCGATTAGAATGGCTCACACTCGTTCCCGTTTTACCCTTTTTAGAACCCTGGATATGAGTGGGAATGGGGGAAATATGTAAACCCTCCTGTAACACCAAGGAAGTGTTAATGCGTCCACTCCTTCTGCTGCTGGATCTCGAGTCCTTGACACATATCTGGGTAGCTGATGGTTTTGTCGAGACGCCATTAGGTCCACCTGAGGCAGACCCCATCTTCTCACAATCATGTTGAAAATCCGTGGATGAAGGCACCACTCTCCCGGATGCATGTCCTGGCGACTGAGATAATCTGCTTCCCAGTTCTCCACACCTGGAATGAACACTGCCGAGAGAATGATGTCTCGTCTTTCTGCCCACAACAAGATTTTTGTGGCTTCCTTTAACGCCATCCTGCTCTTTGTTCCGCCTTGACTGTTTATGTAAGCCGTCGTCGTGACATTGTCTGACTGAATCCTGATGTGTTGTTTCATGACTAGGTCTTCTGCTAAGAGAAGTGCATTGTAAACTGCTCTTAGTTCGAGGATATTTATGGGTAGTTTGCTCTCCTGTAGCGTCCACCGTCCTTGAAACTGATGGTCCTCTAGGACGGCTCCCCAACCTCTGAGACTGGCGTCCGTCGTCCGGATACTCCAATCCCAAATGCCGAATTTCTTACCGGCTGTAAGGTTCTTGTGTAACAACCACCATATCAAGGAGACCCGTACTTGTGGTTGAAGTCGGATTCTCCGATGGAGAAGCCAGTGCGAGCCTGCTCCCTGAGCAATGAGGTTTATTTGGAATGGTCGGGAATGAAGTCTGCCGTACTGGAGAGCTTCGAATGACGCCACCATCTTTTCGAGAAGTTGCACACAGAGGTGCAGAGAAACTTTTTGCGTCCTCAGTACCTGAGCCACTAATCGCTGTAAGTCCTGGACCTTGTTCTCTGGTAGGAACACACGTAATAGGACCGTGTCCAAGATGAGACCGAGGAATTGAATCCGTTGAGTCGGTATGAGGTTGGACTTTTGGAAATTGACTATCCATCCATGTTGAATTAGAAATTGATGGGATGTCCGAACATCCTTGAGCAGTCGATTCTGAGATGGAACCTTGATCAGTAAATCGTCCAGATAAGGTATAATCGTGACCCCCAACAGTCTCAGTCCTGCAACCATGATCGCCATGATCTTTGTGAAAGTTCTTGGGGCTGATGCTAGACCGAACGGCAAGGCCCGGAATTGGTAGTGATCCGCCACCAGTGCGAACCTTAAGTAAGCCAGATTGGAATATGCAGATATGCATCCTTTATGTCCATGGACACCATGAACTCGCCCTGTTCTAAACCTGCAATGACCGATTGGATTGATTCCATCTTGAATTTGTACACCCTTAAGAACTGGTTGAAAACTTTTAAATTGAGTATTGGTCTGACCGTCCCGTCTGGCTTTGGCACGACAAAAAGATTGGAATAGAACCCCGTTCCTCTCTGAGAAGCGGAAACCGGAATAATGACCTCTGCTTGTAGCAATTTGAGAATTGCTGCCCGTAGTGCCCCTGCTTTTTGAGGGCACTGAGGCAATCCTGTTGTAAAAAACTGACTGTGAGGCCTCTGTTGAAATTCCAGCTTGTATCCCTGAGAGATTAAGTTGTTCACCCAAAGTTCTGGTGAGGTTTTGGCCCAGATGTCCTAAAAACCTTCCAGTTGGCCGCCCACCAAGGGGGACCCCAGGTGAGCTGGGAGGCCGTCATGCCACGGTCTTGTCAGCAGGTTTATCGTGCTTTCTGGTTACTGCTTGTGAGCGGCCTCTACCTCTGCCCCCACGTGCTTGTGTACCGAAACCCCTTCCTCTGGCTCGAAAGGACTGAGATCTAAATGAAGTAAATGCTGGTCCCGAATAACCTCTCCTAGTCTGTGGAGCGGTTCTCGTATGAGTAGGCAGAAAAGTGGACTTCCCCGCTGTAGCCTGCGAAATCCACTTGTCTAATTCTGGTCCGAACAGCATTTCACTCCCAAAGGGGATGGATTCTACCGCCTTTTTGGTCTCTGAGTCTCCCTGCCATTCTCTGAACCATAAAATCCGTCTAGCCGATATGGCCGATGCAGATATGCACAATGCTATTCTGCTAATATCCTTAGAAGCTTGACATAAGTACGAAGCAGATTCCCGAATGTGTTCCGCCAGTTGGGTAATCTCTTCCAAACTGTTTTCCTCCTCAATAGCTTGTACAATACGGCCGGACCATGCACCCATGGCCTTGTTGACCCAAGCACAGACTATCGCAGGTCTCTGCGCTGCACCAGCTGCAACAAAAATTGACTTTAACGCAGTGTCAACTTTACGGTCTGACGCATCCTTTAAAGTAGTTACGTTAGGAATCGGTAAAATTGTCTTTTTTGACATCCTTCCTAGTGAGGCGTCCACTACCGGCGGAGTCTCCCACTTGTCCATTACACCCTTAGGTAGGGGATAAGTTACCTGAAACCGTTTCGGAAATTGAAACCGTTTGTCAGGTTGTTTCCAAGCCTCCTCTATCTGAGATTGGAGGGATTTAGGAATGGGAAACACTGCTGAACGCGGCTTCTGGGATTCGAACAAATCGTAATCTTCCGGCTCCCGTATTTCCTCGTCCTTAAAGCTTAGGATCTCTTTTACCGCGTCAATTAAGGAGTCTAGACCTGAGATTGCCGAATCCTCTTCTGGAAAGTCGGCGTCTAGGTTAGGTTCAATTAACTCGCCTTTCTCCGTATCAAGAAGAAAACCCTCTTCCTCTTCTGATTCTGGTATCATAGGGAGAGTTCTTTTAACAGCCTTGCACACACTTGTGTCTGCGTGTGCGGGCGGCGTTAACCTGATTAGAAATTCCTCCATCGTCTTTGAGAATCCCGCAGCCCATTCTGATTGCTGCTTGCGCGATTCTGCCATCTCCATGGAGATTCTATTAGCAAGGTTGTCTTCCCATGCCTTAGCCAGAGCACTGCTCCCCGGTGGCGCGTCCTTGTCTAAGCAGGAGTCGCACACCCCGGAGCTGCCAACCCGCGTGCTCTTCTTGTTACATATCGTACAAACATAACAGGTCTTGGTAGCCTTAGAGTGTTGTTTTGAAAACCCTGTACCAGGGTAACCCGCCGCGCTTTCACCCTTTAAACTAGGAAGAGAGACTGGGAGATGACGGAAGCCAAGGTATTGGATCCGGCTGGAATTACCTGTCCTTTTCATATATAAAAAGGAGCAGGCCAATATCTTTACTTTAATTAATTAAATAAAAAAAAATAAAAAACACCAGCAGACTCGCAATCCTCACACCCCAACTGTAAATCAGCTACGATGTTGGAGTTGGTATTCGCTTGCTTCCGTGAATTTTCTGCGGGATCTTTGAAACAGAAGTCACTTGAAAATATAAATTGTAAAGTAATATTACTTTTCAGGAGATCCTCATATACTGTAAATATATTTTACACCAGCAGAGGGAGCTGTTGCCTAACGATCACTCTGCTATATTTTACTATGCAGGCAGTGCAGCAGGGGGAGCTAATTCTGTAATAAGCAACCTTTTCCTTACTTTACTGGGGGGGAGGGGGAAGACCCATCCCTTATCACATTCTGGCGCCATAATCATTAAATATGGCCCCCACTAAATGTCTGCCCCACATATGCTTTCACTTCACTATAGTTTTTACTGGCTTGGTACTTTAAAAACACTTGCTGCTTTGGCTCGTCGCCCGCTGGCTGGCGTGCGCCGAGTCTGCCATCTGCGCTCGGCGAACAGACTTTTCCCCGCTACTATCTGGCGCGCTCCGGACCCGCTGGCCGGCGCGCGCCTTGACAGCCCCGTAGCGGCGCCTGTGCTCCGCTTCGGCTGACTGATTCGTCCTTGTGCAGCGCGCCTCTCTGCCGTCGCTCCCTGCTCACAGGGAGGAAGGGCTGAGTCCCGCGCCGCACTCTGCGCCCGCCGCTGTAGCTGCTATTTCTTTTATCAGGAGGCAGCAGTGATAGTAAAGACTTTCAAGAAAGAAAAATAAATAAATATATTAATAAATGACATGAAGTACCCTAGCCTAAGTTACGTCTTCCTTCAACCAGTACTCACTGTTAGAAGGTTGGAGGATCTCCTGTGGAGAGAGGCAGGTCCCTTCAATAGGGATCTTTGTCTCTCCAATATATATGTGTCTTTGTCTGCCTTTTAGTAGGTGGACGCAGCACACTCTTGGTATTTTAGTCAGGAGCTCAGTGCTCCCACGTGCTGTTACCTCCAGCACAATTTTTCAAACTGAGGGAGGAGGGATGTGAAGGGGGAGGAACCGGCTGTGCAGACTATACTAATTTTAGATTGTGCCACACCTCCGGTTCAAGGCTTCACACCCCTACTGTATAGGACTCCAGTGTCCCCTAGTGGATGAAAGAGAAAGGTAGCGCTACCTTCTCAAGATACGGAAACCCTCAGGGATCCTGCTGATCGCAAGCAGGAGACTACCTTGAAGTTCATTTATACACATTCTGGTACCTTACTCAGACCGGCGATAGCGTCGGCTTGGGTTTGTAGCGCTGTAGCAGCATGGACAGATACCTTATCGGCAGAAATTGAGACTTTGGATAAGGATACCATTTTATTGACCCTGGGTCATATTAAAGATGCTGTCTTATATATGAGAGATGCTCAAAGAGACATTGGCCTACTGGGTTCTAGAGTCAACGCTATGGCGATTTCTGCTAGACGAGTCCTATGGACCCGACAATGGACGGGTGATGCCGACTCGAAGAGGCGTATGGAGGTTTTACCTTACAAGGGTGAGGAATTGTTTGGGGAAGGTCTCTCGGACCTAGTTTCCACAGCCACGGCAGGAAAATCAACTTTTTTGCCTTATGTTTCCTCACAGCCTAAGAAAGCGCCACATTATCAGATGCAGTCCTTTCGGTCGCATAAAAACAAGAGCGTCCGGGGATCGTCCTTTCTTGCCAGAGGTAAGGGCAGGGGGAAGAAGCTGCCAATCACAGCTAGTTCCCAGGAGCAGAAGTCCTCCCCGGCCTCTACAAAATCCACTGCATGACGCTGGGGCTCCGCTGAGGGAGTTCGCCCCAGTGGGGGCACGTCTTCGACCTTTCAGCCACATCTGGGTTCACTCACAGGTGGATCCCTGGGCAATAGAAATTGTTTCCCAGGGTTACAAGCTGGAATTCGAAGAGGTGCCTCCTCGCCGCTTTTTCAAGTCGGCCCTACCAGCTTCTCTCCCAGAGAAGGAGATGGTTTTAAATGCAAATCAAAAATTGTCTTCAACAAGTGGTGGTCAAAGTTCCCCTGCTTCAACAAGGGATGGGGTATTACTCAACCCTGTTTGTAGTCCCAAAACCGGACGGTTCGGTCAGACCCATTCTAAATTTAAAATCCTTAAACCTATACTTAAAAAGGTTCAAGTTCAAGATGGAGTCGCTCAGAGCGGTCATCGCCAGCCTGGAAGGGGGGGATTATATGGTGTCCCTGGACATAAAGGATGCATACCTTCATGTTCCCATATATCCACCTCATCAGGCATACCTGAGATTTGCTGTACAGGATTGTCATTACCAATTTCAGACATTGCCGTTTGGGCTTTCCACGGCCCCGAGAATTTTCACCAAGGTAATGGCGGAAATGATGGTGCTCTTGCGCAAGCATGGCGGAAATGATGGTGCTCTTGCGCAAGCATGGTGTCACAATTATCCCGTACTTGGACGATCTCCTGATAAAAGCGAGATCACGAGAGCAGTTGCTGTACAGCGTATCACTCTCGCTGAAGGTGTTACAACAACACGGCTGGATTCTCAACATTCCGAAGTCACAGTTGGTTCCTACGACTCGTTTGGCCTTCTTAGGCATGATTCTGGATACGGATCAGAAAAGGGTTCATCTTCCGATAGAAAAAGCCCAGGAACTCATGACTCTGGTCAGGGACCTATTGAAGCCAAAAAGGGTGTCAGTGCATCACTGCACTCGTGTCCTGGGAAAGATGGTGGCGTCTTACGAGGTCATTCCCTTCGGCAGGTTCCATGCGAGGACTTTCCAATGGGACCTACTGGACAAGTGGTCCGGGTCACATCTACAGATTCATCAGATGATCCGCCTGTCCCCCAGGGCCAAGGTATCTCTCCTGTGGTGGCTGCAGAGTGCTCACCTTCTAGAGGGTCGCAGGTTCTGCATTCAGGACTGGATTCTGGTAACCACGGACGCGAGCCTCCGAGGTTGGGGAGCAGTCACACAGGGAAGAAACTTCTAAGGTCTCTGGTCAAGCCAGGAGGCTTGTCTTCACATCAACGTCCTGGAATTGAGGGCCATATACAACGCCCTTCGTCAAGCGGAGAATTTGCTTCTTGACCTACCGGTTCTGATTCAGTCAGACAACATCACCGCAGTGGCTCATGTAAACCGCCAAGGCGGAACAAAGAGCAGAGTGGCAATGGCGGAAGCTATCAGGATTCTTCGCTGGGCGGAAAATCATGTAAGCACACTGACAGCAGTGTTCATTCCAGGAGTGGACAACTGGGAAGCAGACTTCCTCAGCAGACACGATCTACATCCAGGAGAGTGGGGACTTCATCAGGAAGTCTTTGCACAGATTGTAAGTCTGTGGGGACTGCCCCAGATAGACATGATGGCGTCCCGCCTCAACAAGAAACTACAGAGGTATTGCGCCAGGTCAAGAGACCCTCAGGCGGTGGCAGTGGACGCCCTGGTGACACCGTGGGTGTTCCAGTCGGTCTATGTGTTTCCTCCTCTTCCTCTCATCCCCAAGGTGTTGAGAATAATAAGAAAAAGAGGAGTACAGACAATTCTCATTGTTCCAGATTGGCCGCGAAGGGCCTGGTATCTGGATCTGCAGGAAATGCTCACAGAAGATCTGTGGCCTCTTCCTCTAAGACAGGACCTGTTACAACAGGGGCCCTGTCAGTTCCAAGACTTACCGCGGCTGCGTTTGACGGCATGGCGGTTGAACGCCGGATCCTAGCGGAAAAAGGCATTCCGGATGAGGTCATTCCTACTCTGATAAAGGCTAGGAAGGACGTGACAGCAAAACATTATCACCGGATTTGGCGGAAGTATGTTTCTTGGTGTGAGTCCAGGAATGCTCCTCCGGAAGAATTCCATCTGGGCCATTTCCTTCACTTACTACAGACTGGAGTGAATTTGGGCCTAAAATTAGGCTCCATTAAGGTTCAGATTTCAGCCCTATCCATCTTCTTTCAGAAGGAATTGCCTTCTCTCCCAGAAGTACAGACTTTTGTCAAGGGAGTGTTGCATATTCAGCCTCCTTTTGTGCCTCCAGTGGCACCCTGGGACCTTAATGTGGTGTTGCGGTTCCTTAAGTCTCACTGGTTTGAACGACTTAAAACGGTGGAATTAAAATATCTCACTTGGAAAGTGGTCATGTTGTTAGCCTTGGCATCGGCTAGGTGAGTGTCGGAGTTGGCGGCTTTGTCTCACAAAAGCCCCTATCTGGTTTTCCATGTGGATAGAGCAGAATTGCGGACTCGTCCTCAATTCTTGCCCAAGGTGGTTTAATCTTTTCATATGAACCAACCTATTGTGGTGGCTGTGGCTACGCGAGACTTGGAGGATTCCGAGTCCCTTGATGTAGTCAGGGCTTTGAAAATTTACGTGGCCAGAACGGCTCGGGTCAGAGAAACAGAGGCACTGTTTGTCCTGTATGCAGCCAACAAGGTTGGCGCTCCTGCTTCTAAGCAGACTATTGCTCGCTGGATCTGTAACACAATTCAGCTGGCTCATTCTACTGCTGGATTGCCGTTACCAAAATCGGTTAAGGCCCATTCCACTAGGAAGGTGGGCTCTTCTTGGGCGGCTGCCCGAGGGGTCTCGGCATTACAGCTGTGCCGAGCTGCTACTTGGACGGGTTCAAACACCTTTGCAAAGTTTTACAAGTTTGATACCCTGGCTGAGGAAGACCTCATGTTTGCTCAATCGGTGCTGCAGAGTCCTCTGCACTCTCCCGCCCGTTTGGGAGCTTTGGTATAATCCCCATGGTCCTTACGGAGTCCCCAGCATCCTCTAGGACGTAAGAGAAAATAAGATTTTAAACCTACCGGTAAATCTTTTTCTCCTAGTCCGTAGAGGATGCTGGGCGCCCGTCCCAGTGCGGACTACATCTGCAAGACTTGTATATAGTTTTTGCTTACATAAGGGTTATGTTACAGTTTGATCAGTCTTGGGCTGATGCTGTTTTGTTTCATACTGTTAACTGGTTCATATATTCCAAGTTATACGGTGTGGAGGGTGTGGGCTGGTATGAATCTTCCCCTTAGATTAACAAAAATCCTTTCCTCGTACTGTCTGTCTCCTCTGGGCACAGTTTCTCTAACTGAGGTCTGGAGGAGGGTCATAGAGGGAGGAGCCAGTGCACACCCATACCTAAAGTTCTTTCTTAGTGGCCATGTCTCCTGCGGAGCCCGTCTATCCCCATGGTCCTTACGGAGTCCCCAGCAGCCTCTACGGACTAGGAGAAAAAGATTTACCGGTAGGTTTAAAATCTTATTTTCTCTAACGTCCTAGTGGATGCTGGGGACTCCGTCAGGACCATGGGGAATAGCGGGCTCCGCAGGAGACAGGGCACATCTAAAAAGCTTTTTAGGTCACATGGTGTGTACTGGCTCCTCCCCCCATGACCCCCCTCCAAGCCTCAGTTAGGTTTTTGTGCCCGTCCGAGAAGGGTGCAAACTGGATGGCTCTCTTAAGGAGCTGTTTAGTAAAGTTTTTTTTTAGGTTTCTAATCAGTGATTCCTGCTGGCGACAGGATCACTGCAACGAGGGACTTAGGGGAGAGACTTGCAACTCACCTGCGTGCAGGAGGATTGAAGTTTTAGGCTACTGGACACTGAGCTCCAGAGGGAGTCGGAACACAGGTCAGCCTGGGGTTCGTCCCGGAGCCGCGCCGCCGATCCCCCTTACAGACGCTGAAGAAAGACGGCGGAACGGAGGTCCGGAAACAGGCGGCAGAAGACTTCACAGTCTTCAGAGAGGTAGCGCACAGCACTGCAGCTGTGCGCCATTGTTGCTACACGGCTCACTGACACGGTCACGGAGGGTGCAGGGCGCTGCTGGGGGCGCCCTGGGCAGCAATATAAATACCTATTTGGCAAATAAATACATCACATATAGCCATTAAGGCTATATGTATGTATTTAACCCAGGCCAGTTTTCCTAATAACCGGGAGAAAAGCCCGCCGTGAAAGGGGCGGAGCTTATTCTCCTCAGCACTCAGCGCCATTTTCCTGACCAGCTCCGCTGGTGAGGAAGGCTCCCACTCTCCCCTGCACTACAGAAACAGGGTTAAAGAGAAGGGGGGCATAAATTGGCGATATAATTATATATTAAGAGCCCATATATAGAAACAACACCTTCTAGGGTTGTTATATACATTATGGCGCTTTTGGTGTGTGCTGGCAAACTCTCCCTCTGTCTCCCCAAAGGGCTAGTGGGTCCTGTCCTCTATCAGAGCATTCCCTGTATGTGTGTGCTGTAGGTCGGTACGTGTGTGTCGACATGTATGAGGAAAATGTTGGTGAGGAGACGGAGAAAATTGCCTGTAATGGTGATGTCACTCTCTAGGGAGTCGACACCAGAATGGATGGCTTACTTATGGAATTACGTGATAATGTCAACACGCTGCAAGCCGGTTGACGACATGAGACAGCCGGCGGACAAATTAGTATCGGTCCAGGCGTCTCAGACACCGTCAGGGGCTTGTAAAAACGCCCAATTACCTCAGTCGGTCGACAGACACTGACACGGACACTGACCCCAGTGTCGACGGTGAAGAAACAAACGTATTTTTCCTTTAGGGCCACAAGTTACATGTTAAGGGCAATGAAGGAGGTGTTACGTATTTCTGATACCACAAGTACCACAAATAAGGGTATTTTGTAGGGTGGGAATAAACTACTTGTAGTTTTGCCTGAATCAGATAAATTAAATGAAGTGTGTGATGATACGTGGGGTTCCTCCGACAGAAAGTTATGGGCGGTATACCCTTTTTCCCGCCAGTAGTAAGGGCGAGTTGGAAAACACACCTTAGGGTGGACAAGGCGCTCACACGCTTATAAAAAACATGGCGTTACCGTTTCCAGATACGGCCGCCCTCAAGGAGCCAGCTGATAGGAAGCTGGAAAATATCATAACAGTATATACACACATACTGGTGTTATACTACGACCAGCAATCGCCTCAGCCTGGATGTGCAGCGCTGAGGGGGCTTGGTCGGATTTCCTGACTGAAAATTTTGATACCCTTGACAGGGACAGGATTTTATTGTCTATAGAGCATTTTAAGGATGCATTTCTATATATGTGTGATGCGCAGAGGCATATTTGCATTCTGGCATCAAGAGTAAATGTGATGTACATATCTGCCAGACGAAGACACGACCGTGGTCAGGTGAGGCAGATTCCAGACGGCATATGGAAGTATTGCCGTATAAAGGGGCGGTCCATTGGACCTGGTGGCCATGGCAACAGCTGAAAAATCCACCTTTTGTTACCCCGAGTCACATATTGGCAGAAAAGGACACAGTCTTTTCAGTCTCAGTCCTTTCGTCCCCATACGGGCAGGCGGGCGAAGGCCAGTCATATCTGCCCAGGGGGAGAGGAAAGGGAAGAAGACTGCAGCAAGCAGCTCATTCCCAGGAACAGAAGCTCCTCACGGCTTCTGCCAAGTCCGCAGCATAACGCTGGGGCCGTACAAGCGGACTCAGGTGCGGTAGGGGGTCATCTCAAGAGTTTCAGCAACACTCGCAAGGGAACTCCGGGATCCTACATGTAATATCCCAGGTGTACATTGGAAATTCGAGACGTCTCCCCCTCACACAATTCACAGGCTGTATTCCCAGCAGGTGATAATCAAAGTACCCTTCTTACAACAAGGAAGGGGGTAGTATTCCACACTATATTGTGGTACTGAAGCCAACCGGCTCGGTGAGATCTGAAATATTTGAACACTTACATACAAGCGTTCAAATCAAGATGGAGTCACTCGGAGCAGTGATAGCGAACCAGGAAGAAGGGGACGATATGATGTCACTGGATATCAGGGACGTTTACCTACAGGTCCAAATTTGCCCTTCTCACCAAGGGTACTTCAGGTTCCTGGTACAGAACTGTCACTATCAGTTCAGACGCTGCCGTTTGGATTGTCCACGGCGCCCCGGGTCTTTACCAAGGTAATGGCCGGAATGATGATTTTTCTTAAAAGAAACATGGACGCTTTCCTGATAAGGGCAAGGTCCAGAGAACAGTTGGAGGTCGGAGTAGCACTATCTTAAGTAGTTCTACGACAGCACGAGTGGATTCTAAATATTCCAAAATCGCAGCTTTTTCCGACGACACGTCTACTGTTCCTAGGGAAGATTCTGGACACAGTCCAGAAAAACGTGTTTCTCCCAGTGGAGAAAACCAGGGAGTTATCCGAGCTAATCGGGATCCTCCTAAAACCAGGAAAAGTGTCAGTGCATCATTGCACAAGAGTCCTGGTAAAAATGGTGGCTTATTACGAAGCAATTCCATTCGGCAGATTTCCCGCAAGAACTCTTCAGTGGGATCTGCTGGACAAATGGTCCGGATCGCATCCTCAGATGCATCAGCGGATAACCCTATATCCAAGGAAAAGGGTGTCTCTCCTGTGGTGATTACAGAGTGCTCATCTTCTAGAGGGCCGCAGATTCGGCATTCAGGATTGGATGCCGGTGACCACGGAGGCCAGCCTGAGAGGCTGGGGAACAGTCACACAGGGAAAAAATTTCCAGGGAAGTGTGATTAAGTCCACATAAATAAGCTTAGAGCAAATTTATAATGCTCTAAACTTAGCTAGACCTCTGCTTCAAGGTCAGCCGGTATTGATCCAGTGGGATAACATCACGGCAGTCGCCCACGTAAACAGAAGGGCGGCACAAGAAGCAGGAGGGCAGTGAAAACTGCAAGGATTTTTCGCTAGGCGGAAAATCATGTGATAGCACTGTCAGCAGTGTTCTTTCCGGGAGTGGACGACTGGGAAGCAGACTTCCTCAGCAGGCATGACCTCCACCCGGGAGAGTGGAAACTTCATAGGGAAGTTTTTCAACATGATTGTGGACCGTTGGCAAAGACCAAAGGTGGACATGATGGCGTCCCGCCCGAACAAAAAACGGGACAGGTATTCCGCCAGGTCATGAGACCTTCAGGCGATAGCTGTGGATGTTCTGGTAACACCGTGGGTGTACCAGTCTGTGTATGTGTTCCCTCCTCTGTTTCTCATAACCAGGGTATTGAGAATTATAAGACATAGAGGAGTATGAACTATACTAGTGGCTCCGGATTGGCCAAGAGGGACTTGGTACCCGGAACTTCAAGAAATGCTCACAGAGGACTAAGGGCCTGGGGAGCTAAGAAGGGACTTGATTCAGCAAGTACCATGTCTATTCCAAGACTTACCGCGGCTGCGTTTGACGGCATGGCGGTTGAATGCCGGATCCTGAGGGGAAAAGGCATTCCATAAGAGGTCATACCTACCCTGGTCAAAGCCAGGAAGGAGGTGACCGCACAACGTCATCACCACATGTGGTGAAAATATGTTGCGTGGGTGAGGCCAGGAAGGCTCCACGACGGAAATTCAACTAGGTCGATTTCTACACTTCCTGAAAACAGGAGTGTTTTGGACCTCAAATTGGGGTTCATTAACATTTAAATTTCGGCCCTGTAGATTTTCTCCCAGAAAGAATTGACTTCAGTTCCTGAAGTCCAGATTGTAAAGGATGTATTGCATATACAGCTTTTTTGTGCCCCTAGGGGCACCGTGAGATCTCAACATAGTGTTGGGATTTCTTAAAATCATATTGGTTTGAACCGCTCAAATCTGTGGATTTGAAATATCTCACATGGAAAGTGACCATGCTGTTGACAAATATCTCACATGGGAAGTGACCATGTTGTTAGCCCTGGCCTCGGCCAGGCGATTGTCAGAATGGGCGGCTTTGTCTTACAAAAGCCCATATTAAAATTTTCCATTTGAACAGGACAGAACTGGGACTCGTCTCCAGTTTCTTCATAAAGGGGTGTCAGCGTTTTCACCTGAAACAGCCTCTTGTGGTGCCTGCGGCTACTGGGGACTTGGAGGACTCCAAGTTGCTGGACGTGGTCAGGGCCCTAAAAATATATATATATATATATATATATATATATATATAGTTAGGACGGCTGGAGTCAGAAAGTCTGACTTGCTGTTTATACTGTATACACCCAACAAGCTGGGTGCTCATGCTTCTAAGCAGTCTATTGCACGCTGGATTTGTAGTACAATTCAGCTTGCACATTCTGTGGCAGGCCTGCCACAGACGAAATATGTAGATGCCCATTCCACAAGGAAGGTGGGCTCATCCTGGGCGGCTGCCCGAGGAGTCTCGGCATTACAACTTTGCCGAGCAGCTACGTGGTCAGGGGAGAACACGTTTGTAAAATTTTACAAATTTTGATACTCTGGCTAAGGAGGACCTGGAGTTCTCTCATTCGGTGCTGCAGAGTCATCCGCACTCTCCCGCCCGTTTGGGAGCTTTGGTATAATCCCCATGGTCCTGACGGAGTCCCCAGCATCCACTAGGACGTTAGAGAAAATAAGAATTTACTTACCGATAATTCTATTTCTCGTAGTCCGTAGTGGATGCTGGGCGCCCATCCCAAGTGCGGATTGTCTGCAATGCTTGTACATAGTTATTGTTACAAAAAATCGGGTTATTACTATTGTTGTGAGCCATCTTTTCGGAGGCTACTTCGTTTTGTTATCATACTGTTAACTGGGTTCAGATCACAAGTTGTACGGTGTGATTGGTGTGGCTGGTATGAGTCTTACCCGGGATTCAAGATCCTTCCTTATTGTGTACGCTCGTCCGGGCACAGTACCTGACTGAGGCTTGGAGGGGGGTCATGGGGGGAGGAGCCAGTACACACCATGTGACCTAAAAAGCTTTTTAGATGTGCCCAGTCTCCTGCGGAGCCCGCTATTCCCCATGGTCCTGACGGAGTCCCCAGCATCCACTACGGACTACGAGAAATAGAATTATCGGTAAGTAAATTCTTATTATTCTTTGTCTACATTGTTGACAATTGCTAATGTATGTTAATTAACTCTATTTTCTCGTTTAGGTGAAAAGGGCATTGGCAAAAGCACACAAAAGCCGCTGCATTACAAAAACTGCTTGTTTCATAGAGTGGTGAAAGATTTTATGATCCAGGGAGGGGATTTTAGTGAAGGTATGCAGTACTTTTTCTGGTTTGGGACGTTCTGTTTTATGGGATTGTTACATTTTATATTCTATTTTTATTTTTGCATTTTCAGGGAATGGAAGAGGTGGAGAATCTATATATGGAGGATTTTTTGAAGGTAAGAAAAAGAACTCTAGGTTTCAGTAATTTTGGGAGTTTGTACTGCATATAGTTGTAAACAAAAACTACTGGAAGTAAGCCAAATAAAAGGTACAGGACATCCTTTCTCCAGCATCTATAAGGGATATTGGGGGAAACTAGTACGAAGGGGGTATAGACGGGGTCCAAAGGAGCCAGTGCACTTTAAATTTTTTCAACTGGGTGTGCTGGCTCCTCCCCTCTATGCCCCCTCCCACAGGCAGTTTAGAAAAAAGTGCCCTCAGGAGAGGATGTACATCTCTGCAGCTCCAGAGTTTTTTCTTCAATTTCATTTAAAACTGTAATTATTTTCGGTGTGCTGTCTGGGCAACTGCATACCTGCACCATGGGAGTTAGGGGGCGGTGGTCACAGGCCTTGCGAGGTGCAGAGCTGCTTCCCCACTGCAGGACCACCGTCCTGAGGGGCAATGCGCCTTGGCGGTCAGTCGCAGCACGCCGCACACCCCTGATGTTGCCTGAAGGTGACATCGGTGGCGAGTACACACCGGGGACCCTGCTAGGGGGGTCCCCGGTTCAAAGTGTGGCTGACCACGGGCGCGGCATACGGGACCCTCCCTGGTTGGACCCGCTAGGATCCACCGTGTGTACACTGGCACAAAACTGCTTAACTAAGCACTTGTGTGAGGTTTTAAGCTTATTTGGAGACTGGGTTAACATTAAGTTACTGTGTTATTCCTGGGTTAATAGCGCTGGGGTGTGTGCTGGCATACTCTCTCTCTGTCTGTCCAAAGGGCCTTATGGGGGAAGTGTCTTCAGATGAGCATTCCCTGAGTGTGTGGTGTGTCGATATGTGTGTGTCGACATGTCTGAGGTAAAAGGCTCCCCTAAGGAGGAGATAGAGCAAATATGTGTGTGTGAGGCTGTGTCCGTCGACAACGCCGACACCTGTTTGGATATGTGTAATTAAGTGCTAAGGTGAATTTATTGCACAAAAGATTAGAGAACAGACAGGAAATCTACCCATGTCTGTCCCTATGTCGCAGAGACCTTCAGAGTCTCTCAATGCTCACTATCCAAAATAATAAACACTGATATCGACACGGAAGTTGACTCCAGTGTCGACTACGATAATGCAAAGTTACAGCCAAAATGGCAGAAAAGTATTTAATATATGATTATTGTAATAAAAGATGATTTGCATATCACTGATGACTCATCTGTCCCTGACACAAGGGTACACATGTTTAAGGGGAAGAAAGCTGAGATAAATTTCCCTCCTCTCATGATGAAAAAGAGCGGGAATCTCCAGACAAGAGACTGCAGTTTCCCACAAAGAATTCTCAGGCAGTATCCTTTCCCTACTAGGGCCAGGATAGGATGGGAATCTTCCCCTAGGGTGTCACGTTTGCCCAAAAGGTAGCCCAGACGTAACAGCTATTCTCAGAGATCCTGCAGATAGTGTGCACATTCTGGTACACTACTCAGACCGGCGATTGTGTCGGCATGGGTTTATAGCGCTGTGGCAGCATGGACAGGTACCTTATCAGCAGAGATTGAGACCCTAGTATGTAGATATATGTATATATATATATATATATATATATATATATATATATATATATATATATATTAAAGATGCTGTCTTAAGAGATATATATAGATATGAAACATGCCCAAAGAGACATGAGTATACTGGGTCCTAGAGTCAAAGCTATGTCGATTTCTGCTTGACGTGTCCTGTAGAATATGCAATGGACAGATGATGCCGACTTAAGAGGCATATGGAAGGCTGAGGATTGTGTGGAGAAGAGTTCTCGGACCTGGTCTCCACAGCTATAGCTGGTAATTCTGATATTTTGCCTTATATTCCTGCACAGCCTAGGAAAGCACGACATTATCAAATGCAGCCTTTCGAACAAAGAAACAAGAAAGTTCGAGGTGCGTCCTTTCTTGCCAGAGGCGGGGGCAGAGGAAAGAAGCTGCACAATACAGCTAGTTCCCAGGAACAGAAGTCCTCCCCGGCCTCTACAAAAATCCACCGCATGTCGCTGGGGCTCCACAGGCGGAGCTAGGCCCGGTGGGGGCACGCCTTCGTACGTTCAGCCACAAGTGGGTTCACTCCCTGTTAGATCCCTGGGCAATAGATATTGTGTCTCAGGGATACAAGCTGGACTTTGAGAAGATGCCCCCTCACCGACGGCCCTGCCGGCTTCCCCCCACGAGAGGGAAACAGTGTTAACTGCAATTCACAAATTGTATCTTCAACAGGTGGTGGTCAAGGTTCCCCTCCTTCAACAAGGAGGGGGTTATTATTCGACCATGTGGTAGTCCCGAAACCGGACGGTTCGGTCAGACCCATATTGAATTTAAAATTCCTGAACATATACCTGAAAAGGTTCAAGTTCAAGATGGAATCGCTAAGAGCGGTCATTGCAAGCCTGAAAGGGGGAGATTTTATGGTGACTCGGGACATAAAGGATGCATACCTTCATGTCCCCATTTATCCACCTCATCAGGCGTACCTCAGAATTGCGGTACGGGATTGTCATTACCAATTTCAGACGTTGCCGTTTGGTCTCTCCACGGCCCCGAGAGTTCACCAAGGTAATGGCGGAAATGATGGTGCTCCTGCGGAAGCAAGGTGTCACTATTATCACGTACTTGGACGATCTCCTCATAAAAGCGAGATCAAGAGAGCAGTGGCTGAACAGCGTATCACTTTCTCTGGAAGTGTAACGGCAACACGGCTGGATTCTATATTTCTCTATCGTCCTAGTGGATGCTGGGGTTCCTGAAAGGACCATGGGGAATAGCGGCTCCGCAGGAGACAGGGCACAAAAAGTAAAGCTTTTCCAGATCAGGTGGTGTGCACTGGCTCCTCCCCCTATGACCCTCCTCCAGACTCCAGTTAGATTTTTGTGCCCGGCCGAGAAGGGTGCAATCTAGGTGGCTCTCCTAAAGAGCTGCTTAGAAAAAGTTTAGCTTAGGTTTTTTATTTTACAGTGAGTCCTGCTGGCAACAGGATCACTGCAACGAGGGACTGAGGGGAGAAGAAGTGAACTCACCTGCGTGCAGGATGGATTGGCTTCTTGGCTACTGGACATCAGCTCCAGAGGGACGATCACAGGTACAGCCTGGATGGTCACCGGAGCCGCGCCGCCGGCCCCCTTGCAGATGCTGAAGTCAGAAGAGGTCCAAAATCGGCGGCTGAAGACTCCTGCAGTCTTCTAAAGGTAGCGCACAGCACTGCAGCTGTGCGCCATTTTCCTCTCAGCACACTTCACACGCAGTCACTGAGGGTGCAGGGCGCTGGGGGGGGGGGCGCCCTGGGAGGCAAATGTAACCTATATAAAGGCTAAAAATACCTCACATATAGCCCCCAGAGGCTATATGGAGATATTTAACCCCTGCCTGGATTCACTAAATAGCGGGAGACGAGCCCGCCAAAAAAGGGGCGGGGCCTATCTCCTCAGCACACGGCGCCATTTCCTCTCACAGCTCCGCTGGTCAGGACGGCTCCCAGGTCTCTCCCCTGCACTGCACTACAGAAACAGGGTAAAACAGAGAGGGGGGGCAAATTTATGGCGATATTTTTATATATATAAAGCAGCTATAAGGGAGCACTTATTATAAGGCTATCCCTGTTATATATAGCGCTTTTGGTGTGTGCTGGCAAACTCTCCCTCTGTCTCCCCAAAGGGCTAGTGGGTCCTGTCTTCGTTAGGAGCATTCCCTGTGTGTCTGCTGTGTGTCGACATGTATGAGGACGATATTGGTGTGGAGGCGGAGCAATTGCCAAATATGAGGATGTCACCCCCTAGGGAGTCGACACCAGAATGGATGCCTTTATTTATGGAACTACGGGATAGTGTCAACACGCTAAAGCAGTCGTTTGACGACATGAGACGGCCGGACAATCAATTAGTGCCTGTCCAGGCGACTCAAACACCGTCAGGGGCTGTAAAACGCCCTTTGCCTCAGTCGGTCGACACAGACCCAGACACAGGCACTGACTCCAGTGGTGACGGTGACGAATCAACCGTATTTTCCAGTAGGGCCACACGTTATATGATTTTGGCAATGAAGGAGGCGTTACATTTAGCTGATACTACAGGTACCACTAAACAGGGTATTATGTGGGGTGTGAAAAAACTACCTATAGTTTTTCCTGAATCAGAAGAATTAAATGACGTGTGTAATGAAGCGTGGGTTGCTCCTGATAAAAAGCTGAAAATTTCAAAGAAATTATTGGCATTATACCCTTTCCCGCCAGAGGTTAGGGAGCGCTGGGAAACATCTCCTAGGGTGGACAAGGCGCTAAAACGCTTATCTAAACAAGTGGCGTTACCCTCTCCTGAGACGGCCGCACTTAAAGATCCATCAGATAGGAGGATGGAAAATATCCAAAAAAGTATATACACACATGCAGGTGTTATACTACGACCAGCTATAGCGACTGCCTGGATGTGCAGTGCTGGGGTAGTTTGGTCAGAGTCCCTGATTGAAAATATTGATACCCTGGACAGGGACAATATTTTACTGTCGTTAGAACAAATAAAGGATGCATTTCTTTATATGCGTGATGCACAGAGGGATATCTGCACACTGGCATCACGGGTAAGTGCTATGTCCATTTCGGCCAGAAGAGCTTTATGGACGCGACAGTGGACAGGCGATGCGGATTCAAAACGGCATATGGAAGTTTTGCCGTATAAAGGGGAGGAGTTATTTGGAGTCGGTCTATCAGATTTGGTGGCCACGGCTACAGCCGGGAAATCCACCTTTCTACCTCAAGTCACTCCCCAACAGAAAAAGGCACCGACTTTTCAACCGCAGCCCTTTCGTTCCTTTAAAAATAAGAGAGCAAAGGGCTATTCATATCTGCCACGAGGCAGAGGTCGAGGGAAGAGACAGCAACAGGCAGCTCCTTCCCAGGAACAGAAGCCCTCCCCGGCTTCTACAAAAGCCTCAGCATGACGCTGGGGCTTCTCAAGCGGACTCGGGGACGGTGGGCGGTCGTCTCAAAAATTACAGCGCGCAGTGGGCTCACTCGCAAGTAGATCCCTGGATCCTGCAGATAATATCTCAGGGGTACAGGTTGGAATTAGAGACAGATCCACCTCGCCGTTTCCTGAAGTCTGCTTTACCAACGTCCCCCTCCGAAAGGGAGACGGTTTTGGAAGCCATTCACAAGCTGTACTCTCAGCAGGTGATAGTCAAGGTACCTCTTCTACAACAAGGGAAGGGGTATTATTCCACTCTTTTTGTGGTACCGAAGCCGGATGGCTCGGTAAGGCCTATTCTAAATCTGAAGTCCTTGAACCTGTACATAAAGAAGTTAAAGTTCAAAATGGAGTCACTCAGAGCAGTGATAGCGAACCTGGAAGAGGGGGATTTTATGGTATCCTTGGACATCAAGGATGCGTATCTCCACGTTCCAATTTACCCCTCACACCAGGGGTACCTCAGGTTCGTTGTACAAAACTGTCACTATCAGTTTCAGACGCTGCCGTTCGGATTGTCCACGGCACCTCGGGTCTTTACAAAGGTAATGGCCGAGATGATGATTCTTCTTCGAAGAAAAGGCATATTAATTATCCCATACTTGGACGATCTCCTAATAAGAGCAAGGTCCAGAGAACAGCTAGAGATGGGATTAGCACTGTCTCAAGAAGTGCTAAAACAGCACGGGTGGATTCTGAATATTCCAAAATCCCAGTTAATGCCGACAACTCGTCTGCTGTTCCTAGGGATGATTCTGGACACGGTTCAGAAAAAGGTTTTTCTCCCGGAGGAAAAAGCCAAGGAGTTATCCGAGCTTGTCAGGAACCTCCTAAAACCAGGAAAGGTGTCTGTACATCAATGCACAAGAGTCCTGGGAAAAATGGTGGCTTCTTACGAAGCAATTCCATTCGGCAGATTCCACGCAAGAATTTTCCAAAGGGATCTGTTGGACAAATGGTCAGGGTCGCATCTTCAGATGCACCTGCGGATAACCCTGTCTCCAAGGACAAGGGTGTCTCTTCTGTGGTGGTTGCAGAGTGCTCATCTATTGGAGGGCCGCAGATTCGGCATACAGGATTGGATCCTGGTGACCACGGACGCCAGCCTGAGAGGCTGGGGAGCAGTCACACAAGGAAGAAACTTCCAGGGAGTATGGACGAGCCTGGAAACGTCTCTTCACATAAACATTCTGGAACTAAGAGCAATCTACAATGCTCTAAGCCAGGCAAAACCTCTGCTTCAGGGAAAACCGGTGTTGATCCAGTCGGACAACATCACGGCAGTCGCCCATGTGAACAGACAGGGCGGCACAAGAAGCAGGAGTGCAATGGCAGAAGCTGCAAGGATTCTTCGCTGGGCAGAGAATCATGTGATAGCACTGTCAGCAGTGTTCATCCCGGGAGTGGACAACTGGGAAGCAGACTTCCTCAGCAGACACGATCTTCACCCGGGAGAGTGGGGACTTCATCCAGAAGTCTTCCACATGCTGGTAACCCGTTGGGAAAGACCAATGGTGGACATGATGGCGTCTCGCCTCAACAAAAAACTGGACAGGTATTGCGCCAGGTCAAGAGATCCGCAGGCAATAGCTGTGGACGCGCTGGTAACGCCTTGGGTGTACCAGTCGGTGTATGTGTTTCCTCCTCTGCCTCTCATACCAAAAGTATTGAGAATTATACGGCAAAGAGGCGTAAGAACGATACTAGTGGTTCCGGATTGGCCAAGAAGGACTTGGTATCCGGAACTTCAAGAGATGATCACGGAAGATCCGTGGCCTCTACCTCTAAGGAGGGACTTGCTTCAGCAGGGTCCCTGTCTGTTTCAAGACTTACCGCGGCTGCGTTTGACGGCATGGCGGTTGAACGCCGGATCCTAAAGGAAAAAGGCATGCCGGAAGAAGTCATTCCTACTTTGATTAAAGCAAGGAAGGAAGTAACCGTGCAACATTATCACCGAATTTGGCGAAAATATGTTGCGTGGTGCGAAGATCGGAGTGCTCCGACGGAGGAATTTCAACTGGGTCGATTCCTACATTTCCTGCAATCAGGATTGTCTATGGGTCTCAAATTGGGATCTATTAAGGTTCAAATTTCGGCCCTGTCGATTTTCTTTCAAAAAGAATTGGCTTCAGTCCCTGAAGTCCAGACCTTTGTTAAGGGAGTGCTGCATATACAGCCTCCTGTGGTGCCTCCAGTGGCACCGTGGGATCTCAATGTGGTTTTGGACTTTCTAAAATCTCATTGGTTTGAACCACTAAAAAAGGTGGATTTGAAATATCTCACATGGAAAGTGACCATGCTTCTAGCCCTGGCTTCGGCCAGGAGAGTGTCAGAACTGGCAGCTTTATCTTACAAAAGCCCATATCTGATTTTCCATTCGGACAGGGCAGAACTGCGGACTCGTCCGCATTTTCTCCCTAAGGTGGTGTCAGCATTTCATCTGAACCAGCCTATTGTAGTGCCTGCGGCTACAAGTGACTTGGAGGACTCCAAGTTACTGGACGTTGTCAGAGCATTAAAAATATATATTGCAAGGACAGCTGGAGTCAGAAAATCTGACTCGTTGTTTATATTGTATGCACCCAACAAGATGGGTGCTCCTGCGTCTAAGCAGACGATTGCTCGTTGGATCTGTAGCACAATCCAACTTGCACATTCTGTGGCAGGCCTGCCACAGCCTAAATCTGTAAAGGCCCACTCCACAAGGAAGGTGGGCTCATCTTGGGCGGCTGCCCGAGGGGTCTCGGCATTACAACTTTGCCGAGCAGCTACGTGGTCAGGGGAGAACACGTTTGTAAAATTTTACAAATTTGATACTCTGGCTAAGGAGGACCTGGAGTTCTCTCATTCGGTGCTGCAGAGTCATCCGCACTCTCCCGCCCGTTTGGGAGCTTTGGTATAATCCCCATGGTCCTTTCAGGAACCCCAGCATCCACTAGGACGATAGAGAAAATAAGATTTTACTTACCGATAAATCTATTTCTCGGAGTCTGTAGTGGATGCTGGGCGCCCATCCCAAGTGCGGATTATCTGCAATAATTGTACATAGTTATTGTTAACAAATTCGGGTTATTGTTGAAGGAAGCCATCTTTCAGAGGCTCCGCTGTTATCATACTGTTAACTGGGTTTAGATCACAAGTTGTACGGTGTGATTGGTGTGGCTGGTATGAGTCTTACCCGGGATTCAAAATCCTCCCTTATTGTGTACCCTCGTCCGGGCACAGTACCTAACTGGAGTCTGGAGGAGGGTCATAGGGGGAGGAGCCAGTGCACACCACCTGATCTGGAAAAGCTTTACTTTTTGTGCCCTGTCTCCTGCGGAGCCGCTATTCCCCATGGTCCTTTCAGGAACCCCAGCATCCACTACGGACTCCGAGAAATAGATTTATCGGTAAGTAAAATCTTATTATTCCAAAGTCGCAGTTGGTTCCTACAGCTCATCTGCCTCTCCTAGGCATGATCCTAGACACAGACCAGAAAAGGGTTTATCTCCCGATAGAGAGAGCTCAGGAGCTCGTGACACTGGTCAGGAATCTATTAAAACCAAAACAGGTGTCAGTGCATCACTGCACTCGAGTCCTGGGAAGGATGATGGCATCATACGAGGCCATTCCCTTCGGCAGGTTCCATGCGAGGACCTTCCAATGGGACTTACTGGACAAGTGGTCTGGATCACATCTTCAGATGCATCGGTTAATCACCCTATCCCCCAGGGCCAGGGTGTCTCTCCTGTGGTGGCTGCAGAGTGCTCACCTTCTCGAAGGTCGCAGATTCGGCATTCAGGACTGGGTACTGGTGACCACGGATGCAAGCCTCCGAGGGTGGGGGGGGCAGTCACATAGGGAAGAAATTTCCAAGGGCTGTGGTCAAGTCAGGAGACTTGCCTTCACATCAACATCCTGGAACTAAGGGCCATATACAACGCCCTACGTCAAGCGGAGTCCCTGCTTCGCGACCAACCGGTTCTGATTCAGTCAGACAATATCACCGCAGTGGCTCATGTAAACCGCCAAGGCAGCACAAGGAGCAGGGTGGCGATGGTAGAAGCCACCAGAATTCTTCGCTGGGCGGAGAATCACGTAAGAGCACTGTCAGCAGTGTTCATTCCGGGAGTGGACAACTGGGAAGCAGACTTCCTCAGCAGGCACGACCTCCACCCGGGAGATTGGGGACTTCATCAAGAAGTCTTCACGCAGATTGCAAGGCGGTGGGAACTGCCACAGGTGGGCATGATGGCATCCCGCCTCAACAAAAAGCTACAGAGATATTGCGCCAGGTCAAGAGACCCTCAGGCGACAGCTGTAGACGCACTAGTGACACCGTGGGTGTTCCAGTCGATTTATGTATTTCTTCCTCTTATACCAAAGGTGCTGAGAATCATAAGAAAAAGAAGAGTGAGAACAATACTCATTGTTCCGGATTGGCCAAGAAGGACTTGGTATCCGGATCTGCAAGAAATGCTCACAGAGGACCCATGGCCTCTACCTTTAAGACAGGACTTGTTGCAACAGGGGCCCTGTCTATTCCAAGACTTACCGCGGCTGCGTTTGACGGCATGGCGGTTGAACGCCGACCCTAGCAGAAAAAGGCATTCCGGATGAGGTTATTCCTACGCTGATAAAGGCTAGGAAGGACGTGACGGCTAAACATTATCACCGTATATGGCGAAAATATTTTGATTGGTGTGAGGCCAGGAATGCCCCTACGGAGGAATTCCAGCTGGGCCGTTTCCTTCACTTCCTACAGTCGGGAGTGACTATGGGCCTGAAATTGGGTTCCATTAAGGTCCAGATTTCGGCTCTATCCATTTTCTTTAAAAAAGAACTGGCTTCTATTCCTGAAGTCCAGACGTTTGTAAAGGGAGTGCTGCATATTCAGCCCCCTTTTGTGCCTCCAGTGGCACCTTGCGATCTTAACGTGGTGTTGAGTTTCCTGAAGTCACACTGGTTTGAGACACTCAAAACCGTGGAGTTAAATTTTCTCACGTGGAAGGTGGTCATGCTATTAGCCTTGGCTTCAGCTAGGCGTGTGTCAGAATTAGCGGCTTTGTCACATAAAAGCCCCTATCTGGTTTTCCATATGGACAGGGCAGAATTGCGGACCCGTCCACAATTTCTGCCAAAAGTGGTGTCATCCTTTCATATGAACCAACCTATTGTGGTGCCTGTGGCTACTCGTGACTTGGAGGATTCCGAGTTACTAGATGTGGTCAGGGCTTTGAAGGTTTATGTAGCCAGAACGGCTAGGGTCAGAAAAACAGAATCTTTGTTTATCCTGTATGCTTCCAACAAGCTTGGGGCACCTGCTTTAAAGCAAACTATTGCTCGCTGGATCTGTAACACGATTCAGCAGGCTCATTCTGCGGGTGGGTTGCCGCTGCCTAGATCAGTTAAGGCCCATTCCACAAGGAAGGTGGGCTCTTCTTGGGCGGCTGCCCGAGGGGTCTCGGCATTACAGCTTTGCCGAGGGGCTACTTGGTCAGGTTCAAACACCTTTGCAAAGTTCTACAAGTTTGATACCCTGGCTGAAGAGGACCCTGTGTTTGCTCATTCAGTGCTGCAGAGTCATCCGCACTCTCCCGCCCGTTTGGGAGCTTTGGTATAATCCCCATGGTCGTTAAGGAGTCCCCAGCATCCACTAGCACGTTAGAGAAAATAAGATTTTACTTACTGGTAAATCTATTTCTCGTAGTCCGTAGTGGATGCTGGGCGTGCGGACTTCTTCTGCAATACTTGTATATAGTTATTGCTTAAATAAGGGTTATGTTGGTTGCATCAGGGTTGATCTGATGCTCCGTTGTTGTTCATACTGTTAACTGGGTAAGTTTATCACGAGTTATACGGTGTGATTGGTGTGACTGGTATGAGTCTTGCCCTGGATTCCAAAATCCTTTCCTTGTACTGTCAGCTCTTCCGGGCACAGTTTCTCTAACTGAGGTCTGGAGGAGGGACATAGAGGGAGGAGCCAGAGCACACCAGTATCCAAATTCTTTCTTAAAGTGCCCTGTCTCCTGCGGAGCCCGTCTATTCCCCATGGTCTTTACGGAGTCCCCAGCATCCACTACGGACTACGAGAAATAGATTTACCGGTAAGTAAAATCTTATTTTTAATTACCTACCAGTAAATCCTTTTGTAGTCCTTAGAGGATACTAGGCACCCGCACTGTTACTTGGTTAAGTATTGTTTTGTTCAGCTATTGCCGTTCCTGTTCCAAGTTTGGTTAGTATGGCTTTCCTCTTGTTTGTGTGTGCTGGTTCGGAATCTCACCACTATCCTTTTATATCCTTCTCTCAAAGTATGTCCGTCTCCTCGGGGACAGTTTCCTAGACTGAGTCTGGAAGGAGGGGCATAGAGGGAGGAGCCAGCCCACACTATCTCATTCTTAAAGTGCCAATGGCTCCTAGTGGACCAGTCTATACCCCATGGTACTAAATGGATCCCCCAGTATCCTCTACGGACTACGAGAAAAGGATTTACCTGTAGGTAATTAAAATCCTATTTACTCAAACCTGTTTGAAGTCCCGAGGTCGGACGGTTCGGTCCGTCCCATTCTGAATCTGAAAGCCTTGAACCCTTATTTGAGGGTGTTCAAATTCAAGTGATTGTGGGTCTGGAAGTACAGGAATTTATGGTCTCCATGGGTATCAAGGACACCTATCTCCATATTCCAATTTGACCGCCCCATCAGGCGTACCTGCGGTTTGCCCTCTTGGACAATAATTTCCAATTCCAGGCACTACCCTTCGGCCTGTCCACAGCCCTGAGGGTATTCACAAAGGTGATGGAGGAGATGATGTTTCAACTGGGGGCCAGGGGGTCAATGTGGTCTTTTATCTGGACGATCATCTGATAAAGGCACGATCCAGGGAGCTTTTGTTGCTCCATATCGTCCGACCATCTATCTTTCGGACCATGGGTGGATCCTCAAGTTGCAGAAGTCCCACCTGGAGCCAACTCAGAGGCTCCTGTTCCTGTGGATGTTGCTGGATACTGTGGCCCAAAAGGTGTTTCTGCCAGAGGACAAGACGAAAGCACTTCAGGAGATGGTCCGCATGGGCCTACTCGAGTGTCCATCCATCTTTGCATAAGATTGTTGGGGACGATGGTTGCCTCATACGAGGCAATCCAGTATGAGAGGTTCCATGCCAGAACGTTTCAGTTGGAACGCCTGAGCAAGTGGTCCGGATCACATCTCCAGATTCACCGGATGATTCAGCTGTCACCTCGGGCCAGGATTTCCCTCCTGTGGTGGCTACAGTTCTCCAATCTCCTGGAGGGCGGGAGTTTTGGGATGCAGGATTGGACCCTCCTCACGACGGATGCAAGTCTGAGAGGATGGGGAGCTGTTGCCCAAGGGGCGCAGTTCCAGGGCAGGTGGTCAACTCATTAAAGCCTCCTACCAATCAACATTCTGGAACTTTGGGCGATCTACAATGCTCTCCTTTAAGCCTATCCTCTACTCTGGGATCACGCGATCCAAGTACAGTCGGACAAAGCCACGGCGGTGGCTTATATCAATCGTTAGGGAGGGACAAAAAGCATGCGAGAGATGTCAAAGATACTCTTCTGGGTGGAAAGAAATGCAAGAGCCATGTCGGCAATCTTCATTCCGGGTGTGGACAACTGGGACGCGGACTTCCTGAGTCGTCATGATCTCCACCCGGGGGAGTGGGGGCTCCACCATCTGTTGTTCCAGCAGATCATTGACCGGTGGAGTTGCCCACAAATAGACATGATAGCTACTCGTCTCAACAAGAAACTTCCCTGGTATTGCTCGCGGACAAGGGACCCTTAGGCGAGGGCAGTGGACGCACTGGCGTTGCCTTGGCCGTACCGGCTGGTCTACCCATTTCCTCCGATCCCATTGCTCCCAAGAGTGCTAAAGTGAATCAGGAATCTAGGTGTCCAGGCAATTCTAATTGCCTCGGAGGGCGTGGTACGCGGTTCTTCTGGACTTGTCCGTCGAAGACCCTTGACCTCTTCCACTGAGAAGAGATCTTCAACAAGGACCGTTCGTCTACCTGGACTTAAAGCGACTTCGTTTGACGGCATGGAGGTTGAGCGGAACATCCTAGCTCACAAGGTTATTGCAACCATGGTTTAGGCCAGGAAACCTGTGACGTCAAAACACTATCATATCTGGAGGAGATTTGTCTCTTGGTGCGAGGAATGCACGTATCTGCCTGCAAACTTTCACTTGGGACATTTCTTGCAGGCTGGTGTGGAAAAGGGCTTACGTCTGGGTTCCATTAAGGTCCAGATTTCAGCTCTCTCCATTTTCTTTCAGGAGAAATTGGCAGTGTTGCCAGAAGTTCAGACCTTCTTGCAAGGGGTACTACACATAAAACCTCCCTTTGTGCCGCCTACGGCACCCTGGGATTTGAATGTAGTGTTGGAATTTCTACAGTCCTCCTGGTTTGAACCTCTGATGACTGTAGTAGACAAGGACCTCACACGGTAGACTGTGATGTTACTGGCCCTGGCTTCTGCTCGACATGTTTCAGAATTGGGGGCTTTATCATGTAAACGACCGTACTTGGTCTTTTACGGGGACAGAGCGGTGCTCCGGACTAAACAGCAGTTCCTGCCGAAGGTTGTCTCCGCGTTTAATCTGACTCAGCCTATTGTGGTTCTGTCCAGTTCTGACGCTTCTGCTCCTCCGGGTGCATTGGATGCTGTGCATGCCTTGAAGATCTAACTCAAGCGTACAGCTCGGGTCAGAAAGACTGATTTCTTGTTCGTGCTCTATGATGCGTAGAAGAAGGGTTACCCTGCTTCAAAGCAGACCATTGCTCGTTGGATTAGGCTTACTATCCAACAGGTCTATGTGTCTGCAGCCTTACCTGTTCCTAAGTCTCTGAAGGCCCACTCTACTAGATCAGTGGGCTCTTCCTGGGCGGCTGCCCATGGAGTCTCGGCCTTACAACTATGCCGAGCTGCTACCTGGTCGGCGAAGAACACTTTTGTGAAGTTCTACAAATTTGATACCCTGGCCAAAGGGGTTCTTGATCTGTAATTACCTATTTAGCTGTTGTGGTTACCAGCCGTTGCTGGTTGGTTGTTCGTGGTGTGCTGGTTTATAAATCTCACCACCTTTTCTCTGATGTCCTAAGTGGATGCTGGGACTCCGTAAGGACCATGGGGATTAGCAGCTCCGCAGGAGACTGGGCACAACTAAAGAAAGCTTTAGGACTACCTGGTGTGCACTGGCTCCTCCCAATAAGACCCTCCTCCAGACCTCAGTTAGATTCTTGTGCCCGGCTGAGCTGGATGCACACTAGGGGCTCTCCTGAGCTCCTAGAAAGAAAATATATTTAGGTTTTTTATTTTACAGTGAGATCTGCTGGCAACAGACTCACTGCAGCGAGGGACTAAAGGGAGAAAAAGCGAACCTACCTAACAGGTGGTAGTTTGGGCTTCTTAGGCTACTGGACACCATTAGCTCCAGAGGGATCGACCGCAGGACCCGACCTTGGTGTTCGGTCCCGGAGCCGCGCCGCCGTCCCCCTTACAGAGCCAGAAGCATGAAGAGTCCGGAAAATCGGCGACAGAAGACTTCGGTCTTCACCAAGGTAGCGCACAGCACTGCAGCTGTGCGCCATTGCTCCTCATGTACACCTCACACTCCGGTCACTGATGGGTGCAGGGCGCTGGGGGGGGCGCCATGAGGGCAATATATGACACCTTGGCTGGCAAATCTACATCATATATAGTCCTAGAGGCTATATAGATGTAAAATTACCCCTGCCAGTATTCCAGAAAAAGCGGGAGAAAGTCAGCCGAAAAAGGGGCGGGGCTTCTCCCTCAGCACACTGGCGCCATTTTCTCTTCACAGTGCAGCTGGAAGACAGCTCCCTGGCTCTCCCCTGTAGTTTTCAGGCTCAAAGGGTTAAAAAGAGAGGGGGGGCACTAAATTTAGGCGCAATATATGTATACAAGCAGCTATTTAGGGGAAAATCACTCAGTTATAGTGTTAATCCCTGCATTATATAGCGCTCTGGTGTGTGCTGGCATACTCTCTCTCGGTCTCCCCAAAGGACTTTGTGGGGTCCTGTCCTCAGTCAGAGCATTCCCTGTGTGTGTGCGGTGTGTCGGTACGGTTGTGTCGACATGTTGGATGAGGAAGGTTACGTGGAGGCGGAGCAGAGGCCGATAAATGGGATGTCGCCCCCTGTGGGGCCGACACCAGAGTGGATGGATAGGTGGAAGGTATTAACCAACAGTGTCAACTCCTTACATAAAAGGCTGGATGACGTAAGAGCTGTGGGACAGCCGGCTTCTCAGCCCGCGCCTGCCCAGGCGTCTCAAAGGCCATCAGGGGCTCAAAAAAACGCCTGTTACCTCAGATGGCAGACACAGATGTCGACACGGAGTCTGACTCCAGTGTCGACGAGGTTGAGACATATACACAATCCACTAGGAACATCCGTTACATGATCTCGGCAATGAAAAATGTGTTACGCATTTTCTGACATGAACCCAAGTACCACATAAAAGGGGTTTTATTTTTGGGGAGAAAAAGCAGCCAGTGTTTTGTTCCCCCATCAGATGAATAAATGAAGTGTGTAAAGAAGCGTGGTTTCCCCCGATAAGAAACTGGTAATTTCTAAAAAGTTACTGATGGCGTACCCTTTCCCGCCAGAGGATAGGTCACGTTGGGAGATATCCCTTAGGGTGGATAAGGCGCTCACACGTTTGTCAAAAGGTGGCACTGCCGTCTTAGGATACGGCCACCTTGGAGGAACCTGCTGATAAAAAGCAGGAGGCGATCCTGAAGTCTGTATTTACACACTCAGGTTATATACTGAAACCTGCAATTGCCTCAGCATAAATAGTGCTGCTGCAGCGTGGTCTGATACCCTGTCAGATAATATTAATACGCTAAGACAGGGATAATGTTTTGCTAAAATTGAGCATATTTAAGACGTTGGCTTATATATAAAGGATGCACAGAGGGATATTTGCCGGCTGGCATCCAGAATTAATGCAATGTCCATTCTGCCAGGAGGGTATTAGAAACCCGGCAGTGGACAGGTGATGCTGCCTATAAAAGGCACATGGAGATTCTGCCTTATAAGGGTGAGGAATTGTTTGGGGATGGTCTCTGGGACCTCGTATCCACAGCAACAGCTGGGAAGGAAAAAATTTTACCTCCAGGTTTCCTCACAGCCTAAGAAAGCACCGTATTTTCAGGTACAGTCCTTTCGGCTTCAGAAAAGCAAGCGGGTCAAAGGCGCTTCCTTTCTGCACAGAGACAAGGGAAGAAGGAAACAAAAATCTTCCCCCGCTTCCTCTGAGTCCACCGCATGACGCTGGGGCTCCACAGGTGGAGACAGGTGCGGTAGGGGCGCGTCTCGGGAACTTCAGGGACCAGTGGGCTTGCCCACAGGGGGATCTCTAGGTTCTGCAAATAGTATCACAGGGATACAGGCTGGAGTTCGAGGCGACTCCCCCTCGCCGTTACCTCACATCAGCCTTGCCTGCTGCCCTCGGAGAAAGGTAGTACTGGCGGAAATCACAAGCTGTACTTCCAGCAGGTGAAATCAAGGTACCCCTCCTTCAACAAGGCCGGGGTTACTATTCCAAAATGTTGTGGTACCGAAACCAGACGGTTCGGTGAGACCCATTCTAAAATTGAAATCCTTGAACACTTATATACGAAGGTTCAAGTTCAAAATGGAATCGCTCAGGGCGATTATTGCAAGCCTGGAGAATTTCATGGTATCACTGGACATCAAGGATGATTACCTGCATGTCCCTATTTACCCTCTTCACCAGGAGTACCTCAATATTGTGGTACAGGATTGTCATTACCAATTCCAGACGTTGCCGTTGGTCTGTCCCCGGCACCGAGGTATTTACCAAGGTAATGGCCGAAATAATTATCCCGTACTTGGACGATCTCCTTATAAAGGCGAGGTCCAGGGAGCAGTTGTTCGTCGGAGTAGCACTATCTCGGGAAGTGCTACAACAGCACAGCTGGTTTCTGAATATTCCAAAGTCGCAGCTGGTTCCTACGACGCGTCTACTGTTCCTGGGTATGGTTCTGGACACAGAACAGGATAAAAAGGGTTTCTCCCGGAGGAGAAGTCCAAGGAGTTGTTGTCTCTAGACAGAGACCTCCTAATACGTATACAGGTGTCGGTGCATCAATTCACGCGAGTCCTGAGAAAGATGGTAGCTTCTTACGAAGAAATTCCATTCGCCAGGTCCCATGCAAGGATTTTCCAGTGGGATCTGTTGGACAAGTGGTCCGGGTCGCATCTTCAGATGCATCGGCGGATAACCCTGTCTCCAAGGGTCAGGGTGTCGCTGTTGTGGTGGCTGCAGAGTGCTCATCTTCTAGGGGCCGCAGATTCGGCATACAGGACTGGGTCCTGGTGACCACGGATGCCTGCCTTCGAGGCTGGGGGGCAGTCACACAGGGAAGGAACTTCCAAGGCTATGGAAAAGTCAGGAGACTTCCCTACACATAAATATTCTGGAACTGAGGGCCATTTACAATGCCCTAAGTCAGGCTAGACCCCTGCTTCAACACCGGCCGGTGCTGATCCAGTCAGACAACATCACGGCGGTCGCTCATGTAAACCGACAGGGCGGCACAAGAAGCAGGATGGCGATGGCAGAAGCCACAAGGATTCTCCGATGGGCGGAAAATCATGTGTTAGCACTGTCAGCAGTGTACATCCCCGGAGTGGACAACTGAGAAGCAGACTTTCTCAGAAGACACGACCTCCACCCGGGAGAGTGGGGACTTCATCCAGAAGTCTTCCAAATGATTGTACACCGTTAGGAAAGGCCACAGGTGGACATGATGGCGTCCCCCCTCAACTAAAAGTTACAAAGAAATTGCGCCAGGTCAAGGACCCTCTGGCGATAGCTGTGGACGCTCTGGTAACACCGTGGGTGTACCAGTCGGTGTATGTGTTCCCTTCTCTGCCTCTCTTACCCAGGGTAATGAGAATAATAAGAAGGAGAGGAGTACAAACTATACTCATTGTTCCGGGTTGGCCAAGAAGAGCTTGGTAACCAGAACTCCAAGAAATGATCTCAGAGGACCCATGGCCTCTGCCGCTCAGACAGGACCTGCTGCAGCAGGGGGCCTGTCTGTTCCAAGACGTACCGCGGCTGCGTTGACGGCATGGCGGTTGAACGCCGGATCCTGAAGGAAAAGGGAATTCCGGTGGAAGTTATCCCTACGCTATTTAAAGCTAGGAAAGAAGTGAACGCAAACCATTATCACCGCATATGGCGGAAATATGTTGCGTACTGTGAGGCCAGGAAGGCCCCAAAGGAGAAATTTCAGCTAGGTCGATTTCTGCACTTCCTACAGTCAGAGGTGACTATGGACCTAAAATTGGGTTCCGTTAAGGTCCAGATTTCGGCTCTATCGATTTTCTTCCAAAATTGAACTGGCTTCACTGCCTGAAGTTCAGACTTTTGTTAAGGGAGTGCTGCATAGTCAGCCCCCGTTTGTGCCTCCAGTGGCACCGTGGGATCTCAACGTGGTGTTGGATTTCCTGAAGTCGCATTGGGTTGAGCCACTTAAATCCGTGGAGCTATAATACCTCACGTGGAAAGTGGTCATTCTGTGGGCCTTGGCGTCGGCCAGGCGTGTATCAGAATTGGCGGCTTTGTCATACAAAAGCCCTTATCTGTATTTTATATGGATAAGGCGGAATTGAGGACTCGTTCCCAATTCCTTCCTAAGGTGGTATCAGTTTTTCATGTGAACCAACCTATTGTGGTGCCTGCGGCTACTTGGGACTTGGAGGATTCCAAGTTACTGGATGTAGTCAGGGCCCTGAAAAGTATATGTTTCCAGGACAGCTGGAGTCAGGAAAACTGACTCGCTATTTCTCCTGTATGCACCCAACAAGCTGGGTGCTCCTGCTTCTAAGCAGACGATTGCTCGCTGGATCTGTAGCACGATTCAACTTGCACATTCTGCGGCTGGACTGCCGCACCCTAAATCTGTAAAAGTCCATTCCACGAGGAAAGGGGCTCTTCTCGGGCGGCTGCCCGAGGGGTCTCGGCTTTACAACTTTGCCGAGCTGTTACTTGGTCGGGTTCAAACACTTTTGCAAGAGTCTACAAGTTTGATACCCTGGCTGAGGAGGACCTAGAGTTTGCTCATTCGGTGCTGCAGAGTCATCCGCACTCTCCCGCCCGTTTGGGAGCTTTGGTATAATCCCCATGGTCCTTACGGAGTCCCAGCATCCACTTAGGACGTCAGAGAAAATAAGATTTTACTCACCGGTAAATCTATTTCTCGTAGTCCGTAGTGGATGCTGGGCGCCCATCCCAAATGCGGATTGTCTGCAATACTTGTATATAGTTATTGCCTAACTAAAGGGTTATTGTTGAGCCATCTGTTGAGAGGCTCAGTTATATTTCATACTGTTAACTGGGTATAGTATCACGAGTTATACGGTGTGATTGGTGTGGCTGGTATGAGTCTTACCCGGGATTCAAAATCCTTCCTTATTGTGTCAGCTCTTCCGGGCACAGTATCCTAACTGAGGTCTGGAGGAGGGTCTTAGTGGGAGGAGCCAGTGCACACCAGGTAGTCCTAAAGCTTTCTTTAGTTGTGCCCAGTCTCCTGCGGAGCCGCTAATCCCCATGGTCCTTACGGAGTCCCAGCATCCACTACGGACTACGAGAAATAGATTTACCGGTGAGTAAAATCTTATTTTCTGTTATCCTGTTCCTTCTCCTTTCTCCTTCCGACACGTTTTTACCTATAACTGCTTGTGGGAGGGAGCATAGAGGGGAGGAGCCAGCACACCCAGCTGAAGAAATTTAAAGTGCACTGGCTACTTTGGACCCCGTCTATACTCCCATCGTACTAGTTTCCCCCAATATCCCTCATGGACTACGAGAAAAGAATTTACCGGTAGGTATTAAAATCCTGTTTTTAGCGTCTGTTCTCTTAGGCCTGTAAACTATGAACAAACATAAAGGTGCAGTAACCCAGCTTTACATTGCACCCATTAGCTACTTACAGTTGATGCAGATGTTTTATAGACTAGCTCTAAACAATATTTGCAAGAATGTTGCCTATTAAATCACTAGAAACTGGCGAAATCATTAAGGCAGGCAGGTGACTTCTATATTTTTTATGTTTCGGAACCTATTAGGTCAATTCAATTCAGCGCGGATTAAATAGCGCCGGAAGGGAGCTCCCGGAGTTACTTAATTCAGCGCAATGTGATGCCCAATGAGAGGATTTCTTCTCGCATTCCCCATGGGGTGCAAGCAGAAATCTGACAAAAGTATTGGCGCAATGTTATTTTCTGCCCTAAGTGCGCCTAAGAGCAGTCGGAGAATGTTGGTTCTCATGACTAAACACCCTGTTTAGTCCGCGATAACCGTCCTTCTCTGACATAACACATAACATCGCAGTGAATTGAATAGCTCGGAGAGCTCTTTCTCAGCACTATGCAATCTGCGCTGAATGTAATTGACCCCTATATTCCTTCTTGCCATAGTTGATTTTAAGTGTCCAGCAAAAATATTACTAGATAACCAGTGATCGCGCTGAGCCCAAAAAAAAGTGGGTCCCAGGGACCACTAACTTTTAAAAATTGGGGTCCTACCAGTACTTTTCTGGGTCCCATCGGAATTAAGGTTCTGATTAATCTTAAACTTGTTGCAAGGTGGGGGGGTGTGGGGTGACCGTGCTGCTGGGCTGTGTAGCATGCAGGGCACCCTGCAGCAGAGCTGTAACTAGACATTTTGGTGCCCTTTGGTAGAAAGTGAATTGGTTCTCCACCTCCTAGAACCTAAAGTGTAGGCAGTGCGCGCCTAAGGCAAAAATTAAGGGGCGTGGCTTAATGGAGAAGGGGCGTGGCCACATAATAGTACCAATTCACATTATACCACACAGTATTGCCGCTTATACACATTGCACCAGGTAGAACCTCCTATACGCACTGTGCCAGGTAGAACACGTTATACACTTTGCTTCAGGTAGAGCATGTTATTAGCACCAGGCAGAGCACGTTATACACTTAGCGCCAGAAGGAGTATATTATACATATTGCACCAGGTAGATGACAATATGCAGACTGCGCCAGGTAGAGCACATTATTCACACTGCGCCACGTAGAGCACGTTATACACATTGTGCCAGGTAGAGCACGTTATACTTTGCGCCAGGTAGAGCACGTTACACACACTGCACCAGGTAGAGTACGTTATTCACACTGCGCCAGGTAGAGCACGTTATACACATTGCGCCAGGTAGAGCACGTTATACACATTGCGCCAGGTAGAGCACGTTATACACACTGCGCCAGGTAGAGCACGTTACACACACTGCGTCAGGTAGAGCACGTTATTCACACTGCGTCAGGTAGAGCACGTTATTCACACTGCGTCAGGTAGAGCACGTTATTCACACTGCGCCAGGTAGAGCACGTTACACACACTGCGCCAGGTAGAGCACGTTATACACATTGCGCCAGGTAGAGCACGTTATTCACACTGCGCCAGGTAGAGCACGTTATTCACACTGCGCCAGGTAGAGGGGCAGAGAGATAGGGGTGTGAGGAGGTTACACTGGGCTGAGTTGGGGAGGGGAATCAGTGTATCTGGACTGACAGGGTGGTTCTAGATGGGAGGGCAGTGAGATAACAGTGGGCTGGTTGGGGAGGGAAGGTGGAAACACTGGGCTGGCAGGGTCAGTAATGGTGGGGGGACACTGGGCTGGCAGACACTGTTAAGGCATCATTGGCCTGCTGCTGTTCAGTTCCTGCCTGGCCCTGCACACTGGCTCAGCACAGTACTCACACCCATTCCCCAGTGTCCCTGCATCCTCAGACCCCAGCTAAATTACCTCTGCACTGCCAGCTCTGTGCAGAGATCTGTTCCCAGGTGGCGGGTCCGGCTTGCTTCATCACTCTGCCGGGTGATGTCATCTGGCGGCGGCTCTGGCACCTCCCGTATCATCAGTAATCTTGCGGTTGCGGACTGACCCCATCTCTCCCGCCCGTGGACTAGTGCAGACAGGGAGAGGGTGACAAGTGTGGATCAAGCCCCGGAGCACCGCGCTGCGGCTTCCCGTGGCTTGGCGATAACGGCTCAGTCCTCAGCGTGTTAACTCCCGGCACCGCCAGCATCTTCCCGCCCAGCAGCAGCTGCCGCCTGACACACTTCTGACCAATAACGTCAGAGAGCAATTCCAACGGAGCGCGTCCCCGGGGACCCGCCCATTCTTAAAAAGTGAGTCCCCAGTCTTCATTTTGGGGTAAAAAACGCGCAATAGCGCGTTTTTGCGATCACTGATAACCATATTGGCAATAAAGTTTCACCTTTAAAAATACTGTAACTATTTTTGTCTTACATTTTTCACATTGCATAAAATACAGCATTCCTAGAAAATTGCTTAATAAGCTACACCTGCAAATAGATGTATTTTCCTTCTGTGTAAGTTGATATTTCTTCTGCCATTTATGTAAAAATTTAGAAAATATGCACTATATTCACCTATGGAAAATTGTGTGTGAATCAACCTTAGCAGCTAATATACTAGTAAAATCAATGAAACATTTGTTCTCAAGGAATTATAGCCCCTGTTCAGTGACGGAACCAGTTTTCTATAACAAAATGGATTCTCTGTTCCTGCAGATGAGAATTTCTCTGTTCAGCACAACAAGGAATACCTGCTTTCAATGGCTAACCGTGGCAAGGACACCAACGGGTCACAGTTCTTTATGTACGTATGTATTGCGTGTTTCAGTTATGTATGGAAAAAAATTATACAAATCTTCTTAATACAAATACCCTACTTGTGTGAACAAGGACACCTTAAAATGTCCAAATAATAATATTGGATGATGGCTGTCCACTGTGCAGATCTTTCACAGGATACTATTCGTTCTATTACAGTTGCCGCTATATTGTTGCTGCTTTGCTCCACAGTGTCTGATAGTGGGGAAAAATAGCGCATACAAATGTATCCACTTCTAGCCTACCTGTGCATTACACAGCCCTTCTAGTCACGCCATGCCATGGTGTGACTTGGTAGCACCAGCCATCGTTTCATGCGTTTTTTTCTCCATTAAAATGTCTTATTTGCAAAACGATGTGAAGAGGACGCACAAGCAGCTTTTGCTGATTATGATATGCGGTATACCTATATTCTGTTTGCGACCGTGGCTGTATCTGCATACGAAATTCTATGCTACAGTGCTTCCCTAAAAAATATTAACAGCCCTTCATATGCAGGTACAGCTGCAGTCGCACATAGAATATAGACATACTGCAATTCATTTTGATAAACATAAGCTGCTTGTGCGTCTTATTCACACAGTGATGGGAATAAGACGCATTTTTGGCAAAGTTGCCCAACAGCGTAGTTGCACATAATTTGTCAGCTCACACACGGCTGGCATCTCCCGCTGCGTGGTTGGTGTATTGAGGCAAGATATATGAGGAAACTTGTACAAAAGACTGGTAATTGCGTACAAGATAGACAAATGCAGTCATGAAAATAAGGCGTCGAACCCAACTGTTAGGAAAGCTTATAATAGTGTCCCCAGTGGTCATTCACCTGGCAGAGGGAAAACAATTTTGCTAGTAGACATCAATGCCGTAACAGGGCCCTATGCCCACTGAGCACGTCACGTCGAGGGGTTGAGGTCGTCTCCAGAGCAATGCTCTATGTTAGAAGGCACTGCTCTCACACTCTAGTTACGGCCTTGGTAGATCTATAATTGTAATAGAGTGTGTTAGGCTGTTATGACATTTTTGATCACCAGGATCGCTACTGCTTGGGGAATGTCATTTATAATACATTTTGGTTTTCTCACCGAGTAGTAAATAACTTTTCCCTTTCCTTCTAATTATTTATTTTCCTTAATCATTTTAGAACAACCAAGCCAACACCCCATTTGGATGGGTAAATATATGTTCGGATTTTTAATTTTTACTGCGTTCCCATGTGTGTTCTGTTTGGCACACCACATTATCTCTTCATACCCTACAGGCTTCATGTTGTATTTGGGCAACTGATCTCTGGACAGGAACTGATCAGGGAGATTGAGAATCAGAAGACAGACGCCTCCAGCAAGCCCTGTGCAGAGGTCAGGATACAGAACTGCGGAGAGCTCGTTCATATTCAGAAATATAAATGTGAGATTCTCTAACTCTTTAACATTTGTAATTGTAGGGGGTATACGGTCTTTAGAAACTAGAGATCTTTGTAAACTGTTGGGAAGTTTGGGTTATATCAAAATGCTTAAGGGAAAAAAAAATTAAGGTATGTTTGAGTTCATTAATACAAAAATATATGTATATATACAGTGATCGCGCTGTACCCAAAAAAAAGTGGGTCCCAGGGACCCCTCACTTTTAAAAATTGGGGTCCTACCGGTCTTTTTCTGAGTCCCATCAGAATGAAGGTTCTTTTTAATCTAAATCTTGTTTGGACACTACAAAAGTGTTGCAAGGTGGGGGGATGGGGTGACAATGCTGCTGGGCTGTGTAGCATGCAGGACACCCTGCACCAGAGGTGTAACTAGACATTTTGGTGCCCTTAGGCTGAAAGTGAAATGATGTACCACGTCACAGACTGGGAAGCACAGGCATTGCGCGCCGAAGGCGCGCAGCAAAATTTTAGAGGTGTGGCTTCATGGGGAAGGGGCGTGGCCACATAATAGTGCCAATTCACATTACACCACACAGTAGTGCCGCTTATACACATTGCACCAGGTAGAACCTCCTATGCGCACTGCGCCAGGTATAGCCCTTTATACATATTGTGCCAGAGAGCACGTTATAGACTTTTATCCAGGTACAGCACGTTATACAAATTGCACCAGGTAGAGCACATTATAAACATTGCACCAGGTAGAGCACATTATAAACATTGCACCAGGTAGAACAATTGCACACATTGCACCAGGTTAAGCACGTTATACACATTGCGCCAGGTTAAGCACGTTATACACATTGAGCCAGGTTAAGCACGTTATACACATTGAGCCAGGTTGAGCACGTTATACACATTGAGCCAGGTTGAGCATGTTATACACATTGAGCCAGGTTAAGCACGTTACACACATTGCGCCAGGTTAAGCACGTTATACACATTGAGCCAGGTTGAGCACGTTACACACAATGAGCCAAATAGAGCACATTACACACAATGCGCCAGGTAGAGCACGTTACACACAATGCGCCAGGGAGAGCATGTTACACACAATGCGCCAGGTAGATCACGTTACACACATTGCGCCAGGTAGAGCACGTTACACACAATACGCCAGGTAGAGCATGTTCCACACAATACGCCAGGTAGAGCACGTTACACACATTGCGCCAGGTAGAGCACGTTACACACAATGCGCCAGGTAGATCACGTTACACACATTGCGCCAGGTAGAGCACGTTACACACAATGGGTAAGGTAGAGCACGTTACACACAATGCACCAGGTGATCAGTTAGACACATTGTAGCTACCATCTCGGACTCCCAGTTGTCGCCCCCAGACATAGTGATTGCGGGTGTCAGTGGAGGGGGTGTCTACAGTGATTGCGGCTTGTCAGCGGGGGAGGGTGGTGTCCACAGTAATTGCGCGGGAAGGGGGTGTCCGTAATCATCTCAGGTGTCAGTGGAAGGGGTGATCTTGGGTGTCAGCGAGGGAAGGGGGTGCCCACAGTCATCACAGGTGTCAGTGGAGAGGGGGTGATCGTGGGTGTCAGCGAGGGAAGGGGGTGTCCACAGTCATCACAGGTGTCAGTGGGGGTGTCGAGGGGAGGAGTGATGACTGACACGTAGTGCAGCAGCTGTGATCCTCTTCCTACTCTGGTGCTGCAGCGATGGCCACTGAGCCCAGTGTGACAGATTTAGGAGCCCGCTCTAAACCCCGCACATATAAAGCAACCAGCTCTCCTCTCCCCCCACACAACACACACACAGTCACCGGCACTCACTCCCCCCATTCCCCGCAGCACATACATGGGCACCAGCTCTCAGCCCTGACATCCCCTGCCGGAAGAGCACATATACTCTCCGGCGCTTCACCCAGCCGCCCCCCCCGGCACATTATCACCAGCGCTCCCCCCGCAGCACATACAATCAATAGTGCCCGTTCACCCCGCAGCACAGTCACTCACCAGCACTCCCCCCGCCGCAGCAGTCACTCACCAGCGCTCCCCCCGCCGCAGCTCAGTCACTCACCAGCACTCCCCCCGCCGCAGCACAGTCACTCACCAGCGCTCCCCCCGCCGCAGGACAGTCACTCACTAGTGCTCCCCCCGCCGCACATGCACATACCTGCCAGCCTCAATTGGAGTCTTGCACAATGTTCCAGGGAGCCGCGCGATCATGGCGGGACCCTGTGAACGAAGCCACTGCACGTTAACAGGAGAGGAGCGGTAACGCTCCACCTCCTATTTAAATCCATGATACAGCAATCACTGTGATTTGCTGCTGCGGAGCGCGTCCCCGGGGACCCTCCCATTTTTGAAAACGGAGTCACCGGTTTATAAAAGTGGGTAAAATACGCGCTATAGCGCGTTTTTGCGATCACTGTATATATATGTATATTAATACATTGAATTTTCACTTGTCAACCCACAAGATCTTCTGATGCTCTTTGGGATGTGACTTTTTGGTTTAAAATTAACATACAAATTTATTCCTGGACGTCAATAAACCTTTTACTTTGAATTGGCTGAATAATGTGATAATTGTTTGGTCGTCTAAAAAGTCAGGTTTAGTTGGGCTGGGTTAGATGCCCAAAATAATTGAATTGCCCCCATTGTGTACAGCCTACCCTGTACACAGATGTGTCCTCAATACACCATGCAGCGGGAGATGCCTGGCGTGAGTGAGCTGATAGGTCATATGCAACTGCGTTAGCGTCAGGCGTCTTTTAAAAAAAAAAAAAATAATAATAATTTTTGTTAAAAATTGGTTTTATTGAAAGACGGAAAATAAATTAATCTAAATCTTAATAGGGTAATTCTCCAGAAAGTGAACATAAAGTCCCATGCATCACACACTTTTAAAAATGTCTCCTATTAAACTGGTCTGTTAAGAAATTGTTATATGAAAACTTAATTGCTTAGTAGCAATGCCTTACTCAAGACCCACTAAAATCCTGGTATTTTGGAGAAGTAGGTCTGAATTTCTGTAGCTGTCCCGAGCATCACGGAGAATCACCCAATAACATTAATAATGTTAGAAAGCATTAAAACATGGCTGATAAAGGTTTCTAATACATAATTGTTTTGTTTTTATTGAAATATTAATTGGCGGGGGGGATTGGTTTAAACTAAAAAAAAGCATTTATTTATTTTGGGGGAGTCTTTTCTTTTTTAATTGTTTTGGGGGTTTTTGCCGACCGTGGTTTGACCATTTTATTGGCTGCCCCAGGAAAGTGCGATGTGTGCATCAGTTGATTATGGTATTGTCACACTTGAGGATGTAATTGCTAAACAGCTGGTTTTCAAAGCTGCCATGTATTAGCGAATGCACCAAATCCCGCAGTTTTCTGCCACCCTGATACTTATTTCAGTGTCAACTGCTGAAGCAGCTATGTTTATTTCCCATGAACCTGTCCTATACGGTCTTCAACTGTAAGTCACTGTTTTCCTGTTTTGATTATTCGTTTATGCACTGTTATTGGGCGCTGATGATCCCTTGTGGCGCCATATAAAGGATAATCTGGATGTAAAATGGCAATAACAATTGATTGAAATAAAACCATTATTTAGCATTTATTACTATTACAATTTTAATGGTCAAAGCCATAGAAAATGAGCTAGTGTGAAAACCCACCACTGATTACATATACCTTTTGATCTTTCACTCAGACCTGGATTTTAAGTTCTGCTAGATGCAATGCTGCATTATATAGATGCATCAACACAAGCTGTTTCCTCTCTTATAGTTTATTTTGGATGACTGTAAAATAAATTATTTGCGGCTAGTGGCGTTTATGGAAGAAAAAACATTCTTTTGAATACATGTTGTGATTGAAGTCTTTTACCCTTGTTTTGTGTCGCCATCTAATTCTTGGGCTTTGGACTCTTTTCTTAGCCAAGAAAGAGAAGAAAAAACGCAAATCATTGTCATCTAGTGACAGTGAGAACTCAAGTGAGTCCGATTCCTCTTCTGATTCATCTTCCGAGTCTGAAGAGGAGGAAAAAGCCAAAAAGAAAAAAAAGCATAAGAAGAATTCCAAGAAGCAGAAAAAGGAGAAGAAAAAGCGTAAGAAAGCCAAGAAAAGGTATTTCCTGTTTTATTAGAATTAAAAATGTAGCAAAATAACTAATATTGATATGTACTTTCTTATATTTTACTCATAACACATGGGAGAATATAGCTCACCTAAGTGTAAGAAGGATAGACGTTTATTGATCTTATCAATACATTGTGTACCAAATACGAATTCCCACCACTGCACCCTCCTCTTCGTGTTTTTCATAATTTCCATGAAATGTACCTATACAACATGTAAGTTAATATTGCTGTCCCACAGAGCTGAGGCCATGGGTTTCATTGTGGCCAGGTACTATTTATGAAGAGTTTGTATGTTCTTGTATTTGTATGCTTGACAGGTTACTTTGTTGCTGATGTAATGAACCCTGGTGTGTTTGTTCTGTGGATTGTTATGCGATCCACCAGGACAGGAAATTAATAAATATGGTACTCTTAAGTGCTCTGCAAATTAATATGTACCTCTTATATACATGACTGGTCCTTTGTTCATATATTTTGCAATTCCACATGCACCTGGTGTAGAAGGGTCCCAGTCTCTCTGGGGACCGGGCACCTCCTGGAGTTAGACGCTGGCTTCTTGCCCTTCACATAGCCTGGGAGCACACGCCAGGTTACTTTGTGCTTTTTCATGCTATGTAATGGCACTAAAAAAAATAAAGGTCTAATTACAGTTTTCGCTTTAATACACTAGGGGACACTGGAGATTTGTACACTGGGGTTTAGAGGCGTGTTTAGTGGGAGCGGGAACTTTAAAGAATATAGAAGTGTAATGCTCCACCCCCTCTATTCCCCATCAGCCCCCAGTTAGAAAAATGTGCAGAGGGAGCTGGTTGAACTGAGCTCCAGCAACTCCTCCTTTTTTTGTTTTTACTTTGTCTCTAAATGGCTATTAAGCCTACACTAAGGACCCTTCCCCACTTTATGAACACTGTGGGGCCGGGTTCCTGGCGACTTGACTCCGGTCAGGAAAGGACTCATCATGCTCCAGACAGCAGCGCTTCCTCCTTTACCTGTGCCACCCCCCATTCTTCCTCTAGCGGTTCAGTGTGACATTGTCTGCGACTGCAGAGTTATTATCAGTAGTGGGGGAAGAAGTTTTCACCGCTAATGCCCCTTTCCACAGCTTGAACGGGTGCTCCCTTTTCAGCTGAGGCTGTGGTTTTTTTTAATATACATATATATATATATAAATACATCCACAGTTAGGGCAGCACTCCCAGTAGAAAATTACATCTGCTCCGGTGCCCTCCAAGGAACCCCAAATAGGCCCACAAAATACAACCTGGTATGGCGGCACTCAGATAAATTCACAGCTCAAGGCAGAAGTACAACGTTTCGGAGACTTTATTCACACTCCGTCATCACCTGATGACGGAGTGTGAATAAAGTCTCCGAAACGTTGTACTTCTGCCTTGAGCTGTGAATTTATCTGAGTGCCGCCATACCAGGTTGTATATATATAAATATATATATATATATATATATATATATATATATATATATATATATATATAATATACAGGTTGAGTATCCCATATCCAAATATCCGAAATACGGAATATTCCGAAATACGGACTTTTTGGAGTGAGAGTGAGATAGTGAAACTTTTGTTTTTGATGGCTCAATGTACACAAACCTTGTTTAATACACAAAGTTATTAAAAATATTGGCTAAAATGACCTTCAGGCTGTGTGTATAAGGTGTATAAGAAACATAAATGAATTGTGTGAATGTACACACACTTTGTTTAATGCACAAAGTTATAAAAAATATTGGCTAAAATGACCTTCAGGCTGTGTGTATAAGGTGTATATGAAACATAAATGTATTCTGTGCTTAGACTTGGGTCCCATCACCATGATATCTCATTATGGTATGCAATTATTCCAAAATACGGAAAAATCCGATATCCAAAATACCTCTGGTCCCAAGCATTTTGGATAAGGGATACTCAACCTGTATATATATATATATGCATGGCATGGGTTTCTACCTGTCAGTCACCCACAGGTGGGCTTATTACAGTCCCCACTGGATTCCTAATTGCTCTTCCTCTCACTCCTGTTCTCTCATCAACTACATCATGAGACTAGGCTCCATTTTGCTTAGACCAGTCCTTCTGCGCTTATCAGTACTGCATACTGCAAGGCTTCTCCTCTTCACCTACTGGCATCCCAACTACACAGAATCTGTGTAGTTGGTAAGTGTCGGGGATCTAGTTGGGAGGGATTGTGTGAGTCTGTGCCTGCATTATCTCTATGGTCTCTGTCTTATCACATCTTACAGCTATCTTAACTGTGATTCGGTGTGTGATATTCACAATGACAGGCAGGGCAGCCACCAAAGCTTCTCAGTAGCTATTTGTTTGCTCAAAATGCAATGTTAAATTAGCACAGGCAAAATCTGATGGAACCATATGTGACTTCTCTTCAGCTGAAGGGGTGAGCAATGTGACAAACAGCATGGATCCCTCTCCCACACCTCCTTGGGCGTCGGTTCTAGCTGGTGTTATGGCTGACATCAACGTCAGAATTGGCCACATCACGTAGTACAAAGCCTGTCTGGGCTACAGGACTCTCAAAGTTCTTGAAAGGACTCGTGGGATCCTCTAGCAAGACTCATTTAGCTCCCCTCCACAGACCATCACAGAAACATTAGCTACCAACGATGCAACAGTCTGATAATTTGGATGTGGAACGCCTCTCACAAGAGAATGAAGAGGAAGGAGAATTAGGGAATGTTTCAGAAACTGAGGGTTCTACACCAAGGGACGCAGAGTCTAGCGTTCAGGGAGTTGAACCGCTAATTATAGCAGTTAGGTACTGAAGTTTCTGGAGGAGACAATACTCGATTCCCATACCTCTCCCTTGTAAGTGCCAAAGGTCCTCTGCTGTTTTTTCTTTTTCCCGACAGCTAGATGACCAACT